>NC_051396.1:49241027-49243527 GCF_015228065.2 Penaeus monodon
ATTTAAAAATATCCAAAACCTTTTTTTCATTTTAGTTTCTTTCTCGTATCCTGATTCGTTATTCTAAGTCCTTCCTGCGCTCGTATCCCCAATGTCACAAAATCGGGTTAGCAAGAATTACCTTAGGGAAGACCGTACATAATAACGCGTTAAAACCTCATTCGTGTTTGGCAAACAATATGTGAAGTGGTAACATTATTTTCCGTGTTCTCGATTTAAGTTTACACATACATATCTATATATATCTATATCTATATCTATCTATCTATCTATCTATCTATATACATACATATATATATACATATATATATATATATATATATATATATATATATATATATATATAAGTGAATAAAATCGAGCAAAAATATAGCGAAATACACCGGTTTTATTTTCTCGTTTGCGTCAAGACAGAGATTTCATGATCCTAAACGAAGAAAAAAAGAAAGAAAAGAGAGATGGACAAAGGGATAATTTCACTACAGTAACACGTCTTGACATGCTTCGAATGTACCGGTGGATTTTTTTCACTGGTTTCTGCTTTTTTTTGTTTTTGTTTTTGTTTTTATGCCATATGTTTATCAATCGTTCAGTTTTGTTAAGTCATTTTACATGGTTTATCTCGGTTTTCATGTCTTTCCATAAACATTATACAGAATTCAAATCTGGACTGCCTCTAGGCCAATCAAGCACTCTAGTACCATGATTATCCAAATGGGGTTTAAAGGAGTTCCATCATGCATGAAAATGCAGTCATTACCTGGGAACCAATTACGAAGTTGGGGCAGACGACGTCTATCAATTATGTCACGATATATCCAACTTGATTTGAATTACCTCTTACAGTCTGTGTAAACGCCAGTGGCGTTTGAGACCCTCAAGGTGGAGCGCGAGACACGGCGAATAAAGATACTCGATGAATAAAGTGTATTCTATCGCCGCGCTCCTGAGCGTGGCGGCTTTAGTGAACAATCTGCTGGTCGTTTACGAGCAATACTTGGACGGCACACTCGCCCCTGTGCGCCAAAGAGTGCGCTGCCTTCAGGAGGACTGCCACTTCGGCACCTACAGGTCACCCTTGAGCAAGGTGTAGTGCCTGTGAGCTCTCCCCGAGACTATGAAGTACCAGGTTGGCAGGTCTCACGGGTAGGGGGGACTCTTTAGCTTTAGTTGGCAACCCCCTCCTGCTGCCTTGCACGTGGAGCCTCTTAAGGCAAAGGCTACTGGAGACAACCAAGAACGAAATACCATGTAAGAGAATTGGGGCCTCGCCTCGCATTACCTAAGTGTAATCATGAAGAGTAAATTCATGATCGCTAACGTCACAAGGCAGGCACCACGCTAAGATAAAACAATCCTCCAGCACCCATGGCAGAGATCACATGCCACACTATCACCTTGGTAGGGAATTTTATTTGTGCGCTCTGGCAGTCCTTCTCTAAACTGGTTCTTCTACGAAATTTTCGTCTCTCCGTCAGTATTTCTGCCGTAGACTCATCAGAGAGACGAACCTGCAAATGAAAATAACAATAAAAGTTGCGAGGTGACTGGAACATGCAAATAAAACCCTCTCGAACTCCATCTCCAACATGACCTTTTTTCTGATCTCGCTTTTTAACCAAACATCATATTAGATGTCAAATTTTGTAATTAACACACCGTTTTCCACGTATGCATATGTATTTCAGAAACTGGAATGACATAGGCACATAGTCAAAATGAAGATTTAAGTGAGATTTACCTTTCACCAATCCTTTGATGTCCTTGTGAGCCTTTGCCCAGGCCAGTCGTTTCTTCCTCATGGTTACAGTTAGTCTTGGCACTTTAACTGGCCATCCCATTGAACTTTTTTTCTAACCGTAGAAAGCTTACACTCGACGCCATAGTTCTCCCATTTATTAGTCAGTTGCTTGGATGACTCTGAACTATTTTGTTTAGCCATATTTACAAGCAACCGTATTCATGTTGACAAATGTATAAAGGATACGAATGAGAATTAATATCTTCACAATATAAGAGATGTATTTGACCGGTTTCGACTGTATTTCTGACGAAGATACAATCGAAACCGGTCAAATACATCTCTTATATTGTGAAGATATTCATTCTCATTCATACCCTTTATATATTTACAAGCCTTCTGTCCTGTCTGGGAGAGCAGGCAGGCTTTCTGTGATTATTGTTCTCCAAATCATCAAGTTTTCTTTTTCTTTTCCATTTCTCCAACACTAGGCAGTCTTCATTCATTTTGCAAGGTAGAAGGGTTATCTTTACTCGGTGGTGGCAGTACATGCATTTGCACATTGTATAAGATATAAAACCGGAAACCGAAAGTTTTAGAACAGGCTTAGGGGTCACATGGCAATAGTGAAACCTCCTTGTGAGAAACGAGGGAACGCTGGCAAAGCCTCCAAACTTCCGGAAATGTGGCCTGTTATCACTTTCTTTTCTAATTTAGTAAAATTCTGAACTACTACATAGAGTAATAAACAGGCATTGT
>NC_051396.1:49251027-49253527 GCF_015228065.2 Penaeus monodon
CTTCACCTGCTCTCTCACTCCATGTGGAAAAGATATTCACTTCACCTGCTCTCTCACTCAATGTGGAAAAGATATGCACTTCACCTGCTCTCCCACTCCATGTGGAAAAGATATGCACTACACCTGCTCTCTCACTCCATCTGGAAAAGATATACACTTCACCTGCTCTCTCACTCCATGTGGAAAAGATATTCACTTCACCTGCTCTCCCACTCCATGTGGAAAAGATATACACTTCACCTGCTCTCTCACTCCATGTGGAAAAGATATTCACTTCACCTGCTCTCTCACTCCATGTATAAACGCAATAACAAGCAGTCAGTTCACATAATCCCCTGCAAGATCTTACATATCTTACCACCCCAATATACTACTAAACCTCCTGTTGCTCGAAATCAATAAGCTTACCATTTGCCACTGTTGCAACGATAGTGCAACGACTGTTAATTGATTTACTTGTATTTTGACCAAGACCGCCGTGGGATTTAGGTGCATTCTGTTCTTCCGACTATTATATCTCTAGCAGTGCCATAGATTGTTTTCTCCGTATCGTTATGAATGAAAATTATGAGTATCTATGAAGTATGAAGATTATTCGTATCGATCCCTTTGACGAAATGTTCTCACTAAGAATCTCAGGATCGGAAATAGCGTGTGTACATATTTACGTACTGAGAATAGGTACAAATGAATGTATAAGTGTATGTATGTCTGTCTGTCTGTATACATATATATATATATATATACATATATATATATATATATATATATATATATATATATATATATATATACATATATATATATATATACATATATATATATATATATATATATATATATATAATATATATATATATATATATATATATATATTTATATTTATATATATACACTACACACACACACACACACACACATACACACACACACACACACACACACACACACACACACACACGCATATATATATATATATATATATATATATATATATATATATATATAATATATATATATATATATATATATATATATATATATATATATTGAAAGCAATACCGCATTGGATGCAGGCACTAGGATTATATGCTTCTCTGTTTTAATATAAACATCAAAGTATTTCTAAAATGTTAACAAGATTATGAATACATTTTCATAGTGTTTCAACATTTCCTGTATATTTACATACCACCTGTTTCCTTGCTATTACGATTTTTTTTTTTATCAGTTATTGATTTTGAGATAAATAATTTCATGTGTTTAGGGAAGTTTATCAATACCTTCGATGAAATGTTGGATTGATATGTTATTAAAATGTATATATATGAATAGCTAAATAGATAGTTAAATTAATAGACAAATAAATAGACAAATAGATAGATAGATAGATAGACAGTGAGGAAAAGAGTTAGATAAATAGATAAACAGATAGACAGCCAGAGAAATAGATAGATAGATAGACAGAGAGAAAAATAGTTAGAAATAGATATCAAGAAAGAAAAAGAGAGGCAGAAAGAGATGGAAACAAAGACAAAATAAGAAAAAAATGAAGAAAATGAATCGCTAAAAATAGAATCAGGAACAAAAAACAAAAAACAAGTGAAGAAAATGAATCGCTAAAAATGAAATGAAATAAAAATGCAATAAAAATGAAATCAGGAACAAAAAATGAAGAAAGAAGTGAAGAAAATGAATATCTGAAAATAAAATCAGGAACGCGATTACTAAATAAAACACAGATGTGATCAAATTATCCAGAACTTTATTTTCTTTGATTTCCTTTGTCATCCTTTCTCGCAGTGTTGCTCATTAGAGGGTCTTGCTTATCTCATGAAAATACTTTGCCTAAGACAAATAGACAGCTAATAATTATCATAAAAAAGGGATCCCTTCGATAGATACAAGTCAAGAGATACGCTTAGGTATATAGTTTTTTCATTTGTTTTCAGCCATTTTTCATTAACTGTCGCTACGTTCATTTTGATCTGGTGCAGAGATAAGATTAATGTATATATATATATATATATATATATATATATATATATATATATATATATATATATATACATATACATATA
Organism: Penaeus monodon; assembly: GCF_015228065.2. NCBI lineage: Eukaryota > Metazoa > Arthropoda > Malacostraca > Decapoda > Penaeidae > Penaeus > Penaeus monodon. The sequence continues at coordinate 49,253,109 of NC_051396.1, forward strand.
TATATATGTGTGTGTGTGTGTGTGTGTGTGTGTGTGTGTGTGTGTGTGTGTGTGTGTGTGTGCGTGTGTGTGTGTGTTTATTTATGTATATGTATATATATGTGTGTGTGTGTTTGTGAAATGAAAATTGTCAGCGATGTTGGTAATAAATATGCAAATAAATAACAGTTCACCTTATTATAGAAAGAGACAAAGAAAACGATATAACGACTTTTAAAAATCCAGCCTCTTGTCGTCATTATTAGTTGAGAGAGTCGAGCGGGATGAGAAAGCAAAAAATCTGTTTCGATAAAGTGCCTTTTTGGCGTAAAAACCTGCGTGTCCCATACATACATACATACGTGCATACATAAATACATGCATACATACACGAGTCTGTGTGCGTCCGTGTGTATGTGTGTGTGCGTCTGTGTGTGTGT
>NC_051396.1:49258527-49261027 GCF_015228065.2 Penaeus monodon
CACTCTCTCTCTCTCTCTCTCTCTCTCTCTCTCGCTCTCTCTCTCTCTCTTTCTCTCTATCTTCATCGGTATTCTTATTTATTCCCTGGAACGAGAGGAAGAGAAAAAAGTGTAAATACGGAGGTACGGAAGGAGAAAGAGAAAGAGAAAGATAGATTTTTTTTTTTTTATATAAATATGACACAGAAAGAGTTAGAGAAACGGATAAACATGGAAGCAGCGAAAGAGAGAGAGCAAAGATATAAATATGGAGACAATTATACATGTACAGAAAAAAAGTCTGACGCGTTTTTATACATAATGGAATAAAGACGAGAAGAGAGTACGGTTTGTGAATTCAAATATATGCAAATATGATAACACAACTACAGTATATCAGAGGCCTATAAACAAAATAAAAATCTATATTTTTGTCCTTATTCGTCTCTCTATAAGAAGAAAATGAAGAGAGAGAAAAAAAAAACGAACTTAATATACTTAAAATGAAGAAGAGTAAGAAGAAGGAGAGAGAGAGAGGGAGAAACAAAAGAGAGTTTAATACACTTAAAAAAATAGAGGAAGGATAAGAAGAGGAGAGAAAGAGAAAAAAAAAACTTTGTCTACTCAAAAGAAAAAGAAGAAGAAGAGAGAGAGAAAAGAAAAATGAGCTTAATCTACTCAGAAGAAGAAGAAGAAGAGAAAGACAAAGAAAAAAGACGAACTTAATCACCTCAAAATAATAATAGTAATAGTAACAGTAATAGTAATAGTAATAATAATAATAGTAATAATAATAATAGTAATAATAATAATAATAATAATAATAATAATAATAGTAATAATAACAATAATAATAATAATAATAATAAGGGAAAGACCTCATCCAGCCTCCCCCGCTACCGACCTGTTCTCGCTTTCCATGTCTGACTCTCTGGCCTGCTTTTGCACGTCGCGCTTGCCGATGGTGGTGAGCAGCGCCTGGTTCTGGCGGGCTCTCTGCATCTGCTGCCGCTGCTTCTTCCGGGCGATTTCCAGGTACAGCGCCTCCCGCAGGACCTTCATGGAGGCGTCGATGGACAGGGACAAGCCAGAGGCCCTTCGGCGGGAGAGACCGTTGGGCCAGCTCTTCTTCACCTTGCTGTTGCTGTCGGGAAGGGCCGGGCTGCGGGACCTGCCTAGCCTGTTGAACCTGGCGCTGTCCATGTTGCTGTCCTGGGGAAGAAGAAGACAAAGGGGGTAGAATTATGATGCTATTGAACGTGTTATTGCTACGTGGGTGGAAGAAAAGGGACAAAGGGGGGGTAGAATTATGATGATATTGAACGTGTTATTTCTACGTGGGGGGAAGAAAAGGGACAAAGGAGGTAGAATTATGATGCTATTGAACGTGTTATTGCTACGTGGGGGGGAAGAAAAGGGACAAAGGGGGTAGAATTATGATGCTATTGAACGTGTTATTGCTACGTGGGGGGAAGAAAAGGACAAAAGGGGGTAGAATTATAATGCTATTCACCGTGTTATTGCTACGTGGTGCATGGGTGGGCAGGGGGGGGGGGAAGGGGCTGTCCTGTAATGTGGTAAAAAATATGCAAAGAAGGATGATATGATACTAATAATGCTTTTATTGCGCTGTGATGTAAGGCGATGAGGAAGGAAGTTATTCGAGTCTTAACATATCCGTCAACTGAGGCTCGGTTGTGGGACCTGCCTAGCCTGTTAAACCTGGCGCTGTCCACCTTGCTGTCCTGCAACGTGGCCAATAAACAAGGAACAAAGAAAAGTGGCACAATTGATTCCACTATTGCTCTGTGATGCTGGGAGGACATGGAAGAGTGTCTGAAGTAAAAAAAAAATAGCTGTTACTCTTCTGAATACTTCGTAACGCGTAGAGAGAGTGAGACAGTGACGAAATGCATTTACGGATCACAAGAAAAGAGGACTGTAGAATGAACGCATCAAACTGCCACGGAAGATCGCAAAGTGAATTATATCACTATTAGCGTGCCGGGTTGCAGAATAATCATTAGCAATGTTATTACTATCTTGCAACACATGAAAGACGTCGTAGATTTAAAGAATAAGAGCAATGCTAATATTGGTGTGCTCTTAAAGGATTTTCCTTTGTCAAAAAACAAACAAACAACAACAACAACGTCATGTTACTTCTTGCAAAACAAAGAAGAGGAAGGAGATTGCGTGTGTGTAAAATTACGCAATCGATAGTCTTCTGTTTTTTTTCTGAGGATTCTAGAAGGAGACGAATCACGTATCTTATAACTGGATCATTATTTCTATTAGCTGATAAGCTCTCTCCTTTCCATAAAAACCGTAACTCAGATTTCCAAAGTCAATACACGTTATCAATATCTCATACGACTTTTTTTTCTTGTTCTCCTTCGTCTTCTTCTTCCTGATAAACAAAGATCGTACGCGCTTCTAAGCTCACATGCTAATAATAATAAAAAAAATACCTTTTGGGTCTTTCTTTTTGCCCGGAGACTTTACACGAAGTTTGCTTTCC
>NC_051396.1:49266027-49273527 GCF_015228065.2 Penaeus monodon
CTCTTTTCTTTCTTTTCTTCCTCTCTCTCCTTTTTCCTCTCCTCTCTAAACCCCCTTTTCCCTCCCCTTTCTCCTTCTTCCCTTCCCCCCTCTCCCTTTTTTCTCCCCCATCCCTTCCCCCCCCTCTCTCTTTCCCCCTCTCTCCCCCCCTCTTTTCTTCTCTCCCCTCTCTCTCCCTCTCTCTCTCTCTCCCTTCTCTCTCTTCTCTCTCTCTCTCTCTCTCTCTCCTCCTCCTCCTCCTCCTTTATTCCCCTCCCTCCTATCCTACCCCTCCCTGGCGGAGAGAAATTATTGCCCGAACTCTAAAAATACCACAGTAATAATCCAGGTGTGGTGGCGGAGGGGGTGGGGGGTGGGGAGAAGGGAGAGAGGAAAGAGAAAGAGGAGATATAAGGGAACGGGGGAGAGAGGGTAATAAAGGACGTCATATAAGATTTGTTTTTTTCAAGTTATGGTTGATAGGATATTTCATCTATCTATTTATCTGCTAAGAATGATCTCTACTCCAGATTTAATATAAGTGTACTAATCTATGTGTTCCTTTGTAATCCTTTTGTTTGAATTTCTTCATTTAATCTTATATTCTTAAACCATAATAATGGAAATAATAATAATGAAGCTATCGCATGATATTGAAATATACGAAATTTCTTATTTCTGGGTATTGCGCATCTCGTTACTCACTTGTCCGATATTTTCCCGCGTTTTCTTTGTTTCCGAATCAAACAAAGTTCTCAATTAATGGTCTTTCCGCTCTCTTTCTCCCCTCTTGTCCCCTCCTCTTTCATTTCCATATTCTACAGTTGTGTTCTCAGTCTTTTTATCATGTTTTTTTAAAATTTAAATCTCGATTTTTTTTTCTTTTTTTTTAATGAAAAATACGTTCGGTTTATCCCCCTCCTCGTTCGTCATCTGTCATAAGAAAACAAAAACAAAAGAAAAACGTTTTTTGGTTTTACGGATTTCATTTCATACTCGGAAAAAAAAGATGACCGTGCGTGTTCAAATATCTTTACTCTCGTTCCCCTTTGTCTTGCTCAAATTCTTATTTCAATATAACAAGAAATACCAATTATTATCATTAACACGACTATCTTCATCATCATCACTATCATCATTAACAAGACTATACATCATCATCATCATCATCATCATCATTATCGATTCATTATCACCATCACCATATCATCACTATCATCAGTGCCATCATGATCACCAATATCATCACTATCGCCATCAGGTCCCTTGTCCTGATCATTATTCTATCACACCCTCGCTATGACACATGGCTTTCTACAACGACCACAACAGATGTTCCTGCCATATTAATATTAAAGGTGTTCTCTCTCTCTCTCTCTCTCTTCCTTCCTCTCTCTCTCTCTCTTTTTTTTTCTCTCTTCCTTTCTCTTTCCCTCTCTCTCTTTCTTTTTTCTCTTCTCTCTTTCTCTCTTTCTCTCACTCACTCACTCTCACTCTCTTTCTCTCTCCTCTCTCTCCTTTCTCCTCTCTCTCTCTCTCTCTCTCTCTCTCTCTCTCTCTCTCTCTCTCTCTCTTCTCTCTCTCTCTCTGTCTCTCTCTCTCTCTGTATCTCTCTCTCTCTTTCTCTCTCTCCTTTTTTCTACCACAGTTATACAAGACGGTCACGTTGATCTGAAATCTCCGGCGCTAAACATTGTGAAACCGAGCGCCCTCTATGGTCGAAGGGAAGCAGCTGAAAGGGAAAATAGCCTTAAAGTCCTATTCAGAGTTATCTCTAACAAGGAAAAGCGCTCGGAGGAGTCATGGTATAACGCGGTAAAATATTTTTTTTTTCTGTGGTCAGCGTTATTTTTATATACGTTTTTTTTTTCGTTGCTGTTATGATTATCTGTTTACTAGTTCGTTGTCGGAATGTTCTAGGATGCTGGTTTCCTTCTGTCTATTTCTTTCAGAATTCGAAATGATGCAAAATTCTCGCTCTCTACCCCTATCTCTCTCATTCTCATCTATTTCCTTTCTGCCTCTTGCACTTCCTTCCAGAGTCGGAAATATTGCAGAGTTCTCGCTCTCTACCTCTATGTATCTCCTATTTTTAAGTATTTCTTTCAAAATTCCAAATACTTCAGTATCCTCGCTCTTTACATATATCTCTCCTCCCTCCCTCTCTCTCTCTCTCTCGCTGTTTCCCTATATTTCTTCTCTCTCTCTATCGCTATCTCCATCTGCCTTTGAGTATGTCTTGCAGAATTCGAAACGCTGTCAAATAGACCCTTTTCCTCAGCATCTTCTAAGCTCGCCAACACCAAGCGCTTCACCACAGAACATTTTCAAGGAGCTTCGCCATCTCAAGAAACATTCAATTCGGAGTAAAATCTTTCTGAAGAGGATGATGATGAAAGAATTTGAGCCCCAGATTTTTTTTTTTTTTTTTTTTTTTTTTGTTATGGTTCAGTTTTCTCCCCCGCCCCCCCCAAAAAAAGGGACTTTGTATTTAAAAAAATGAGAGAGTAAGAGGGAGAGAAAAGAAAGCAGATTAAATATTTTCATAGAGTTTTTTTTTCCTAATTTTCACCGAGTTTCGAAAGAGATTCAGTAGAGTGTACTATTTTGGTCGAAATTCGGTACGTACGATGGTTTTACAAAATTATTTTTCCTCTCTCTCTTTTTTTTTTCTCTTTCTTTTATCCCCTTCTTCCTCTTTTCAAAACTTCCTGCTTTCCAGAGGTAGGATTTCACTCGGCGGAAGATTTTGGAAAATGTCTGCAGGCTCAACGTAATAGTTTCTTCATAAACGAGAAATTGACGAGATTTGGAAAAGGAAATACCAACGCCTATGAGAGATCTTTCCCGAAAGCTTATGTAACTCTTTCTCCTACTGTCTGTCTGTCTATCTATCTATCTATTTACTTTACTTGTAGCTACGTGTCTGTATTATATTTATTTATCTATCCCTCTGTCTGTTTGTTTATTTACCTATCAATCTTTCCGTCTGTTTGTTTATTCATCTACTTATATTTCTATTTTTTTTCCTTCTGTCTGTCAGCCCGTCCATCTATCTGTCTACCTATCGACCGATCTATCTGTCTGTTCATCTATCGATCAATCTATCTGTCTGGTTACTTTCCACCTATTGTGGATGGAAAGAAAGTGGGAGAAAAATATAGACAGATAGATAGAGAGACAGAAAACGAAATAGATAGATAGATAGTTAGAAGGACAGGTAGATAGATAGATAGATAGATAGAGAGAGAGAGGAAGATACAGAGAGAGAGAGAGAGAGAGAGAGAGAGAGAGAGAGGAGAGAGAGAGAGAGAAGAGAGAGAGAGAGAGAGAGAGAATGAGAGAGAGAAAAAAAAAGAGAGATCAAAGAGACTGCGAGAGAAAGAGAGAGAGAGAGAGTGAAAAATGAAAATAAACATATGGAGAAATAAGAAAACCTCTTAGGCACAAGAAAGAGAGAATCAGAACAAATGAAAATAACGAAAGAGGACGAAAGGGACCAAAGAAGGAAATATTGGGCCATTCCAGCCGCCTTAATTTGGGAATCGACCAAGAAAGGCGGACGAGAGCCGTTACTCTAACGGATTAGGTGAATTCGCGCCAAAATTTGAAATTTGAAATATTCGTCCGCTCAAAAAATATATAAAAACTTGAATGATTTATGAGGGTACGTATCTATTTCTGGATTGTGTTTATTATGATAAGGCAAATCTGGGTCTCCTTTTCATCATTTGTTATCGTTATCACTACTATTATGAAAAATATAGTTATTAATTGACATTTTTTAAAAATTATCACCAATGTTCATATTAGCCATGACTGTTATCATATCAGCATCATTATCGTTACGAAATTAATATTATTACAATTACTATTATTACAATTACAATTAATATTATTACAATTATAATTATCATTATCATAATCAATAGTATTCTTATTATCATTACTATACTTCTCATCCTCACTACAATATCTTCACCAACATTAATATCAATGATAATGATGATAATAATTATGTCAATGATGATAATAATAATAATAATAATAGTAATAATAATAATAATAATGATGATAATAAAATAATAATAATAATAATAATAATAATAATAATAATAATAATAATAATGGCAATAAAAATGACAATAATAATAATATCAATGATAATGATAATGATAATTGTGATAATTAATTAATGATAACTTTGTTAATAAAACATTTCCCACGAAAAGAAAAGAAGAAGAAGAGAAGGAACATGATAATTTCGAAGAAAAATAAAGTAAAGGAGAGAAAGAAAGAAAGAAAGAGAGAGAGAGAGAGAGAGAGAGAGAGAGAGAGAGAGAGAGAGAGAGAGAGAGAGAGAGAGAGAGAGAGAGGGAGAGAGAGGGAAAGAACGGAAGAGAGAGAACGAAAGAGAGAGAGAGAAAGAAAGAAAGAAAAGAAGACACTCAACAGAGAGAGAGAAAAAATCTCTCTCTCAAAAAGAAAGAAAAAACAACAACAACATAATAATTAAAAAAAAATAAAAATAAAATAAATCTGAAAAAAAATCAGACCCCAAACTAACCTCATTATTATGATTAAGGTATTCCATGAGAATGTAATAGCGAGGATCGACTGGAGTCCAGTCGGCTGCCCCTGCGGTGTCGTCGGCAACCAGCGCTGGAAGGAGGGCGTCCCGGAGACCTTCGGCGGCCCCGGTGGCTTCCGGTAGGGCTTCCGGCAGCTGGTATAGGACGGGGGAGGCGCCCCCCACCCTCCTCAACAGGGCACGCTCGCTATCGTCGTAGCTGTGGGAGGAGGCAAAGGGAGGGGGTGGGAGTTAGCAATGGCGTTAATGTTTGTGATTAGTTGTTGCATTGCTGTTGTGGTTAGAGTTCTTGTTTCTATAGCTGCTACTACTACTACCACATTTTCCTCCTCCTCCTCCTACTCTTCTTCCTTTTCCTCCTATTCTTCCTTCTCCTCCTCCTCCTCCTCCTCCTTCTCCTCTTCCTCCTCCTCCTACTACTACTACTAAAACAACTGAAACAGGTAATACTCCTCCTCCTCCTCCTCTTCCTCTATCTATTCATCATCATCATCATCATCATCACACCACCACCACTATCATCATCATCATCGTCATCATCACCACCACCACCATCACCATCATCATCACCGTCATCATCATCAACATTATCGTTATTATTGTAACTCAATGTTGCTGTTGTTTGCATAATTATCAAAAGTTGTATTTTTCGTCACTGCCGTTATTACTTGATTAGCTTTTTAATTAAGACGATAATTGTTATGTATTTATGAAATTATAGCGCAAAAAGAATAAGAAAATAAAAGAGAGGGAGAGAGAGAGAGAGAGAGAGAGAGAGAGAGAGAGAGAGAGAGAGAGAGAGAGAGAGAGAGAGAGAGAGAGAGAGAGAGAGAGAGAGAGAGAGAGAGAGCGAGAGAGAGAGAGAGAGAGAGAGAGAGAGAGAGAGAGAGAGAGAGAGAGTTAGAGAAAGGAAAGAAAAAACAAAGATAGAAAGAAAGAGAAAAAAGAAATAGATAAGGAACCCAGCAGAATGAAAGGAAGAAACGCCAAATCGCAAAAAAAAGACACACAAAAAAAGAAAAGAAAAGAAGTGAAACAAAACAAACAAACAAACAAACAAAAACAGAAAGCAACAAACACAAAAAGAAACAGAGAGAGAAAAGAAGTATCCAAATATGAGAACCCTCGCGTCGACGGGGGAAGCTGTCTCTTAAAGTCGATCTTTGACCCGCGACCTTTTGCCAAGGGAAACTTGTTGATCGCTTCACACGAGAAATCGCGCGAGAGAGTTGTGCTGTGGGTCTCGGCTCTGGTTTTGGGGGCAAATAAAGTGATTTATCTCTGAAATGTTTTAAAAATTGGTGTTTTTTTTAATTGAAATAATCCCTGATTTTCGTTGTTGTTGTTGTTATTGTTATTGTCAAGGGGCTGTGGTCTGGTTTGGGGGCAAATAAGTTTATATGATTAACGTTATCATTGTTGCTATTGTTTTTGTTGTGATATGGTTGCAATCTATTGTTGCTGTTAGAATTTGTTATCTTGATATTATTGTACTTTTCCCTACTCTTTACGAATTGATGTAGTATATTTTTTTGAAAATAGGCTTCATCGATAAAAAAAAAAATCAATTTTGCAACTTCCACCCTTAAGACATATTTCAAGCAAATTCACTGTCCTAGGAAATTATGTTTTGCACTCTGTTGTGTTGCTGTAAGCGCCTGTAAATTTTATTTAACTCTCTCTTCTTGAGTTGTCGACGTCGATATGATATGTACAGACATATATGCACACACACACACACACACACACACACACACACACACACACACACACATACATATTTCTCTATATTTATATCTATATCTATATATCTATATATATATCTGCATTTACGTCTTAATAAAAATCCATATAACTATATATATATATATTTATATATATCTGTCTAAATCTATCTTTCTGTATACGTAGCATTTACAGCCACCAACGACGTACTGTAAATATCGAAGGAGAAAAGCCAAAAATAAAACCGGGACAAACTCTACGGGAACTGCACGTCCACTTTCAACTAGCAACGTTCATGATCCAACAGCAACAAGAGTGTCGCGCAGGTCAGAGATAATTTTGCAATACCTTCCCTATTTTGGGTGACAAGATAACTCAAAGCAAATTCAAAAAAAAAAAAAAAAAAAAAAAAAAAAGCTGAACGCGTGGGTAGCGAACGTATTCCCATCCTGGAATTCCTATCGCGAAGAATAAGTTTACTTTACATCTTTTATGTCCGATAGAGTAACGTAGAGAAATCATTCGATACACAGAGACTAGAATAAACTTAAAATCCAATTAAAAATAATTGCTTACGTCATCACGTTTTTCTTAAATTTTTGAATTCACTTCAGACACCTAATATATATACTTCCTCCTCCTCCTCCTCCTCCTCCTCCTCCTCTTTCTCCTCTACCTCCTCCTCCTCCTCCTCCTCCCTCCTCCTCCCCCTCCTCCTCCCCCTCTTCCTCCTCCACCTCCTCCTTCTCCTCCTCCTCCTCCTCCCTCCTCCTTCCCCCTCCTACCCCTCCTCCTCCCCCTCTTCCTCCTCCTCTCCTCTTTCTCCTCCTCCTTCCCCCTCCTCCTCCCCCTCTTCCTCCTCCTCCTCCTCCTGCCTCCTCCTCCCCCTCCTCCTCCCCCTCTTCCTCCTCCTCCTCCTCCTCCTCCCCCACCTCCTTCTCCTCTGTCTCCTTTTTAGTATTTTTCTTCATCTTATTTTTTTCTTTCATCTCCTCCCTCGGCTTCTTTGCACCTTCCGCTCATTTTCCTCGTTTCTTCCCTCCCCCCTTCCTTTTCTCCTTATTTCCCTCCATCATCCCCACGCTCCTTGGTCTTCTTCTATTTCCCCTTCTTTATCCTACTTCCCTCTCTTCCACCTTCCTTCCCTCCTATTCGTCTTACTCCATCCTCATCTTCTCCTTCCTCTCCCTTCTCCTTCCCCTTTC
>NC_051396.1:49301027-49311027 GCF_015228065.2 Penaeus monodon
TCTGTAATCGGGACACTATCCCACGACATATCATCCCCTGAAATCTGACTGATCAGTCCCTATCCACTGGGCAATCCACGCATAGATCTTCATCTTCGTCATCCGCAACTTCTCGCGTAATCCTACTGACAAACAGACCGATAGACAGATTAATCAGATCAGGGAATGAGGCCAAAAACATAATCTTCATCATCGTCTCATAAGAAAATATAAGAAACAAAAGAGGATGAAATACGAAAATAAGATGTGAAAGAGATAGATAAAAAGAAAATACATTCTATGATAATTATTTGAATACGAATGGAATTAAATTTAGATGTTGGGGATTACAACGAAATGAAGGAAAAGGGTATTTGCGTTTGATATAAGTGTTTGATAAAACAAATTTGATATAAAAAGATACGGAAATGCGATACGCCATTAATCTATACACCCCCTCCCCAGTATTATGTCTTTTTTAGCACAACGAGAAAAGTTTTAGCCAATACGAGATGGTGCTATACGAAAAAAAATCACATACCGGAATAGCAGAATAGAAAGGCGATCCATAAACCTCTGAGGCATTTTCCACAACGGGTGATACAGGATGCTGGATATTAGCAAATGGATATTGATAAAAGAAAACGTGTTTTGAACGCGTTGTGGTTGAGCGAAATACGAGTGGTTTCTTTTTCGTTTTCTGTGAAGCTCGTTATCGTCACTTTTATTTAGTTTTCTTTGTTACTCTTTGTTGCTGTAGAGGTAGAAAAATAATACTGGATATCATAGTGGGAAAATACATCGTGGTAACTGATAGTAAACTGGCTGTGTTGAATGACAAAAAAAGAAAAAAAAAATCAAAATCTGAAAATGATAGATTTGTGATTCGTGGTTGTGGGTCGTGTAATTATAACGTGTGTACCAATGAAGGGCCCTACGTATCTATTTATTTATCTCATGGTATCTATATCAGTGATTATATCTCTGTCTTTGTCTATGTCTATATCCATGTCTGCATCTATAACTATCTATAACAGTATCTCTATCAATCTTTATCTATCTATACCTATATCTATACTTACAACTATACCTATATATATCTATATCTATGTCTATATTGATATCGATATCCATATGTCTATATATATATAACCTCTCTCCTTCTCCTGCTCTCTCTCTCTCTCTCTCTCTCTCTCTCTCTCTCTTTCTCTCTCTCTCTCTCTTTCACTCTCACTCCCACCCTCTTCCTCCTTCTCTCTTTTTTTCTTCCTCCCTTTACGCAACTACCATCAATTCTTCCCCATCATTGCATAACCCTAATCCCCTCCGCGAAGCTCCCTCATCCTCAAAATCCGGATTCCTTGGCAGCTGTCCTCCCTTCCGAATCAACACGGGCCATAGTCCACTGCAGGAGGCAGGCCCCGTCCACATGCCTATCTTTGTGAACTATTCCTGCTTGAAGTTATGAACTTGGGCGAGTTAGAAGCGCTTGTTATGCGGTAATTAATACAATTTCCAAGTTAGGGGTTGGCGGGAGGGATGGTCTGCGTCTGATATAGTGATAATGATTAGTTGCTGAAATGTAATGTGAGGTTTTATCTTGTTAAGGGTTAGATCTAGTTGATTTGTACAGATAGATTGATGGATTGATAGTTAGTTAGATTGATAGATAGATAATTAGATATAGAGACAGAGATAGACAGACAGACAGACAGATAGATAAATAGACACATAGATAGTTAAAGAGAGAGAGAGAGAGGGGGGGGGAGACAGAGATAGGGGAGAGGGAGAGAGACGGAGACAGAGAGGGGGGGGAGATGGAGAGAGAGAGAGAGAGAGAGAGAGAGAGAGAGAGAGAGAGAGAGAGAGAGAGAGAGAGAGAGAGAGAGAGAGAGAGAGGAAGTAAAAGGACTACCAGCCAGAGATCAAATCCTACCAACAGTAAAAGCATCAACTTGAGTGTGCACATAAACATAGGAGGAACTAAACATTGCAACACTTACAGTTCATTACAAAGATTAAACTCGGGGGCAGAATCCTCGCCCCATAACACCTCGGCACCTCATTTATTGTTCAGATGTTCAAAAGTTCACTCCAAGTTCTCAATAGGTCGCCCAGAGGGACCCTTCAAACAGGTGTCAACTTTATATATACTGGCGAAAGCTGTTTTTATTTCTATACATGACCTAAGAAAACACTCTTCTTATTTGTATGAATTCCTTTAAAGCTCGCCTGTGTTAAAGTTTATCTATTCATTAAGGAACTATTATGCCAACTAGCTACGGTTTTCCTTCTTAAGCTTAGATGACTGACTATCTTATTTCATATCAATTTATATTCTGTTTATATTTAGAGGATCAAATTCTTTTAAAATCAATCAGTCAGTTGTCAGTACCAGCCTGCATAAGCAAGGGAGATAGTTATTCTTTATTTAATGATTCCATATTCTATATTCTATGATTCTATGATTCTATATTCTGTATTCTACATTTAGTAAATATTTTAGTAACGGTAATTACAACGACGAATGGTAATTGTTAATGATTAGGGTAATAAAAACACTGGTTATGAGGATGAAAATAATGAGGATAATCTTCAAACAACGTAACCAGCATAACAGGCCAACTATAGAGATAAAAAAAAACAAAAAAACAAAACAGCACAGTACATTAAGAAAATAAAAATCATAATGATACATACAGTGTAATCTGCTTATTTGAAGTGGCATTAGCAGGGAAAACAAAAAGATTTTTAGAACTATACAATTATACTATTTTTATCTGTATATAAGCCAGTATAATCTTATACTACTTGATGACATTATTCACTTATTAACGTGCATGGCGGTGACAAACTAGTAAATTGGAATGTTGAATATTGTCTGTGTTGATTATGTAAAACTCCATCGTTACGCCAGCTAACCGAAACGACAAACGAGATTAGAGCATTCAAATCAAACAAGTCTAGCAGACCATATGATGATCATTCATATTTATTCATAAGAAGGCTTTTGGAAAATACTTCCATCGAAATTATGCAGCCAGAGAGCGCCATTAAGTATATGAAATATCTGGTCTTAATTAATAAACAAAGTGAAAGGCATATATTAAAAGGTCGATTTATGGCTCGATGTCGACGTTAATAAGGACGCTTCGTTTTTTTTTTTTTTTTTTTTTTTTTGAGGGGGGAGGGGGTGATCTGATTTTCTACCATTTAATTTGAGGATATGTGTGGTAAACTCTCCCTCCCCCCCCTCTCTCTCTCTCTCTCTCTCACTCTCTCTCTCACTCTCTATTGTTCTCTCTCTCTCTGTCTATCTATTCATCTCTTTCTATTTATTTATCCAAATATTTATCTTTCAATCTCTTTCTGTCCATGTACCTTTCTTTTTATGTATCTCTTTCTGTTTGTCTCTCCATCCATCTATCTATCAGTTTACTTTCTATCTATCTGTGTCTACCTAGATATTTGTTTGTGTCTGCATAGAGAAAGAGAGAGAGAGAGAGAGAGAGAGAGAGAGAGAGAGAGAGAGAGAGAGAGAGAGAGAGAGAGAGAGAGAGAGAGAGAGAGAGAGAGAGAGAGAGATAAACAAGAGAGAGAGAGAGAGAGAGAGAGAGAGAGAGAGAGAGAGAAAGAGAGAGAGAGAGGGAGAGAGAGAGAAAGAGAGAGAAAGAGAGAGAATGAGACATAAAGACAAAGATAACCAAAAAAAAAAAAAAAAAAAATCCAGAAAGACAAAACAAAGGAACGAGGAAAGTATAGACGATCCTACCTCGCTTTACAAACTACACTGACGAGAATACAAACAAGTTGACACTCATTACCAGCATTTTACTAAACTTGCAATAATCCTTTGTGCGTCTCCGGCGTAATTATTTAGTTAATGAGAGAATCACCTGCAGAGTACGACGTTGTTGTTATCGATATTAAACAGTTTCTTAAAGGAAAAACTGATGTGAAATTGTTGACGAGCTCGTGGCATGTTGCAGCAATCTTGCAACGAAGGAGTGGGTTATTCTAGGTTGATTGGGGAATAAGTAAAAAAATAAAATAATTAACAAAGGAAATAAAAAAGGAAACCAAATGACGAAAAGAAAACACAAAATTAAAACACACATAAAAAAATAAATAAATAAACAAACAAACATACAAACCAATACAAAATACAAAACCGGAATCACTCAGCACCAGACAGAAACTCGAGCAAAATTCTGCGGTCCAAAAACCCCAGATTCAACTACAAACCGAGGATGGTGGGGAATCCTACCCGAACCTTACAGTATTGCTCACCATCTCACGTATCGCACTTACCACGCACAATACAAACACTGCAGATATAACCATTTCCCTATTCCACACTTAACACGCCGAACGGTTCTCAGATATAGCTGAGATCAAAGTAAATAATCTCACGTCTACCATGTAACCCCCCCCCCCCCAATTGTTCCCACTTTATACCCCATGAGAGGGAGGAGGGAGGTGGGAGAATAGGGGGGGAGGTAGGGAGAGAGGGGGAGGGATGGAGAGAGAGAGAGAGAGAGAGAGAGAGAGAGAGAGAGAGAGAGAGAGAGAGAGAGAGAGAGAGAGAGCCATGGCCGAAATTCTCGAGATATTGTGAACACACATATCCGGTCACTCGTTGCGATGAAACGAGATTATCTTTTTTTTTGGGGGGTGGGGGGAGAAAGGAGGGGAAGGGGGAGGGGGGGATGAGCTGAACAACAACAGGGAGACTGGCTGGAGGCTGGATATTTTCTGCAGGGAGAGACTAACAGAGAGACAATAAGACAGAGATAGATAGATAGATAGATAGAGAGAGAGAGAGAGAGAGAGAGAGAGAGAGAGAGAGAGAGATTAGGAGAGACAGAGAGTTGGAGATAGATAGAGAGAGAGAGAGAGAGAGAGAGAGAGAGAGAGAGAGAGAGAGAGAGAGAGAGAGCGAGAGAGAGAGAGCGAGAAAAAGCGCACGAAATGAGGGAAGGCGAGAAAGGACGCTATAGATTCCTATTACAGGATTTGATTAGACAAACTTTTTTCTTTCTTTCCCTGTGTTGTTTGTTAGTTTCCGCCAAATATCTTATTCTCAGCGGGCATTTTAGCTAAAGATAGTGATTACAAAGAAAGAAAGAAAGAAAAAATGCAAGGAAAGTTTGGCGTTGTTGATTATAATGAGGATGAATGAATTAGGGTCAAAGTAGAGATGGTAACAGCGAGTGTAAAAAGTACCCTATAATGAAGGGAAAACTAAATGGGATTTAATTCTAATTAATCTATTACGATGGACAATAATCAGAAAAAAATATATATATATTCATGTACTTTATGTTATACACACACACAAACATACACACACACACACACACACACACACACACACACACACACACACACACACACACATATATATATATATATATATATATATATATATATATATATATATATATATATATATATATATATCAATCTGTAATATCAAACCATGACTATATCTAACAAAAAAAAATTAAAAAATAAAAACCAAAACAAGAATAATAAGGAGACATCAACGGTTCTAATGATTTTTCAAAAACAAAATTTGGCAGATCAAACGGATTAAAAAATGATTATGAAAAAAGAGAAAGATTTTACTCAACAGATCAAACAGATTCTTTGAAGTTCCCTTTTTTATTTAGTTAGATCGTTACGAAAATTTCAGTTCTTTAAGATTTTTCTTTTTCTTTTTCTTTTTTTTTTTTATTTGTTTCCTCTTTGTTCCTTTCACTCTCATCCACTTCAAAAATAGAATATGCAGTTGATGTAAACAAAAAGACCGTAATTAACGTAATTAACTTTCAATTGATAGGTTTGGCCGGCATTGCAAGCATCCTCTGCGTGGGGTGATGAGAGCAATTGAGACATTGGTATATTGCAAGATGTTGACTCTCGTCCGTGTTATTAATGCATCACAATAGATCGTGGTGAGGAGGCAGGGGCGACGGGGGTGGGGGGGAGGGAAGGGAGGGAAAGAGAGGGAGCAATAGGTGCAAGGGAGGGAGGGGAAGGGGCAGGGACGAAGGGAGAGGGAAGGGGAGGGGAGGAAGGAGGAGGGAGGGAAGGGAGGGAAAGAGAGGGAGCAATAGGTGCAAGGGAAGGAGTGGAAGTGGCAGGGACATAGGGAGAGGGAAGGGGAGGATAGGAAAAGAAGGAGGGGAGGGGACGAAGGGAGAGTGAAGAGGAGGGGGTCATAAATGAATGGGAGGGAGGGGAAGACAAGAATGAGGGGAGAGAGGGGAGGGAAGAGGCTCAGGCGAAATGAGAGGAAGGGAAGAAGAAGAAGGAGCCTTAAGCGAATAAAAGAGAGAGGAAGAGGGTAAGGATGAGAGGGAAGGGATGGAAGGGGCGAAAGGGAAGGAGGGAGGAAGGGAACACATCTTAGGGAAGGTAGGAAGGGAGGTTCAGAGAGCCATGCATTAATAATCTCAGACTTTATCTCATTATCAATTCATTCCGCCACTGAAGTGTTTATTTGTCGATAACCTATCTGCCTATCTATCATTTCTTTATTTATCTCTCTGTACATCTTTCCCTTCCTTTTTACAAGGTGATGTTTCTATATTCTAACTGACATATCTCCCTTTCTCTCTCTCTCTCTTTCTCTCTCTCTCTCTCTCTCTCTCTCTCTCTCTCTCTCTCTCTCTATGAGTGTGTGTGTTTGTATATTAATCCATCTGTATACTACCCTTTTCTATATCTCTCAGCCCATCTATCTGTCTATCTCCCATATCTAACTGCTCTTCTATATAATTATCAGTTAAGCTATCTACTCATCCCTCTGTAAATCTATCTATCTATAGCGTAAGTCTATCAGTCCATAAATATAAATCTGTCCTTCTATATTTCCCATCCTGTATGCATATATTAGCCAGTCTCTTAACCCATTCCATCTTCTCATCTATCTGTCCACTCTTCTCTGTTTCCGCCAGTACATCTATTTATATCACTGCATATTCATCAGTTCGTAAGTCAAACAAAACGCCTGTGTATTGATCACCCTGTGATTCTCTCTGCCCAGTAGCCTGTTTATCTATTGATATCTCTGTCAGCCAATACATATATCTGTCCTTCTGCGTATATATTCACCTATCTATCTATCTATCAATCAGTGTCTATTACTCCTCTTTCCTTTCCCCTTGTGGCACTGGAGGTGAACCCGGAACTTGAATGATTAATAAGAAAGCTCCTAGGTAGCTTGTCCTTCTGAGAATGTGTGTGTGTGTGTGTGTGTGTGAGTGTGTGTGTGTGTGTATGTGCGTGTGTGTGTGTGTGTGTGTGTGTGTGTGTGTGTGTGTGTGTGAGTGTGTGTGTGCGCGTGTGTGTGTGTGTGTGTGTTTGTTTGTATGTTTGTATATTTGCATGTGTGTGTGTGTGTGTGCGTGTATGTTACTATGTGAATCGATATCCACGTGCGAAATATATATATCCACACATTTGTCTCCTGTAAATAACGAAAACCTACGAAATCAATCACACATTCCTTGTCCACCATGTCCTTCGCCGCGACGCCCAGGTCTTGTGTATTTCTCATCAGCTGTAATGGGAAAAGTTCTTTCTCTCTCCTGGTGTTCTGCGTCCATCCATCTACGGAGCTCTGGTCTCGTCGAGGCTTTATTTCATACAATGAATTATTTTCTGCTTTACATAACCTATTATCATTGTTGTTATTTCCTTTTTTTCGTTATTATTATTTTCTCTTTGTCGTTATCAATATTATTTTTCGGAGGGATGTAGAAAATGCAGTCGTCATCATATTTAATTCTAATCATTCCATCATTTTGTTTTTGCGTTTAATTTGTCAAGAAGTATCGCGAATTATCTGCTTGTTTGCATATATGATAGTGCATCGGCATATCGTAAATCTCAGAAGAATTACTTTTAAGAATTCAGCTTCGAAAGCTCCAAGATTCTGGCGAGAAAATTACACGCGGGAGAATCGAACGCTGGATTTCAATGGTCTCTATTCAGACTTTTTTTTCTTCTCTTTTCTCGCATTTTCTCTTCTTTTTTTCCCCCTCTCTCTCTTCTTTCCCTTGTTCTCTCTCTCTCTCTCCTTTGATTTTATTCTATCTTTTATCTTTTCCATTCGTTGTTTCTCAGTCTTTTCATTGTTCATCATATCTATTCGTTCTCTTTCTCCCTGCTTTTTTTTTCTTCTTTTCCTCCCTTTATTTCCTTTCCTATCTCCCTTCTCTTCTCTCCATCTTTTCTATCTCTCCCATCTTTCCCCAGTTTTCTCAGTCTTCTCCTTCTCCTTCTCCCTTCTCCCTCCTCTCCTCTTCTTCCATCCTTCCTTTCCCTTTCCTCTCCCTCGAGGCCCAAGTCCTCTCCAAGGCGTACCCTGCGATCTCATCCTCCAAACACGTCGAGGAAAACGAGACGCGAGAATCCGTCCGCGAAGACACCTGACTAGAATCCCTTCCTCTTTTTTTATTTCACTTATAGACGATCCAATCGCTTCTAAAAGACGACGGGATACGATAACTGGCATAAGAAGAAGAAGAAAAAAAATGACTTGCGCGTTCGTATGACCTTTGAAATTAACGCTGATACGGCGTTTGTCCGAATCCGAGAGAAGGGTGTAGGATAGAGCTCAGTGGATGCTGGGTTTAGTTGCACTCTCCTGCAGGATCCCGAGAGGTATTAAGTTCCAGTAGATGTAATGCAAGTCTCTGGCTTATGTTCAGGATTATACGCTCCGGGACCTGTTCATATTGCCCTCTCGTGTTTCGACAAATCGCGACCTTTGAGCTGTATTTCAGACTGCAGATGGCGTTGTTCGGCATGTCGATTATACTGACTCTACGACAGTCTAATGACATGTGTTGATTACGATTAAAAGTGTATCGATATCATTTTACAGCACGTGTATGAAAAAGATCCTGAGTCTTATGCACCTTGCTGGGATATGTTGATTAATAAAAATATATACGCTGATTCTACAGGTTATCCAGATACTATAAGTTATTCACGTTTTATGTCCACATTACGGGCTATCCGCATTTGTTAGTTTTACAGGTTATCCACGTGCGCAAACTGTATACTGTAGTCTGTATATATGTGCTAACTTTGAAGTCTATATATATACTTTAACAAACTATTCACATACAGAAACATTACAGACTATTTTATATATTAACTGAAGCCTGTCCACATATACTACAGCTATAGGAAACTTGCAATACATATTATAGTACAGATATGAAATTTACTGGTTATCCACATATGGCGTCTTTAGTCAGTGCACATCTTCCAACTTTACAGTATATCCCCATACACTAAGTTTACAGCCCATCCCTCTAAACTAACTTTACAGGCCATTGTATACACTAACTTAAGAGTCCATCCCATAAACTAACTTTACATAGAGACACCAATATCCACAGCCTCTCTCTCCCCCCCCCCCTCTCTCTCTCTCTCTCTCTCTCTCTCTCTCTTTCCCTCTCCACCTCTCTCTTTCTTTCTCTCTCTCTCTCTCTCTCTCTCTCTCTCTCTCTCTCTCTCTGAGTTCCCCGAATGCCCTGAATACTTCACAAGCTAAATACCTACCTCCCCCCCCCCCCACTGCATCGCACACTCCACGCTGGTATGTTGCTTCATCGGAGGTTTTGGATTTTTGTGATGCATAATGAAGTGGCAAAAACTGGACACCTCTTGTGATGAGAACGAGCACGGAGATTGGGATTAGCTGTTGATGCAGAATGGGTGTCTTGTTGCGGGAAATTCCAGGTGCGGGAAATAGAGGTTTTGAGTCCGAATTGACGTTGAGAGATTTTTTTTTTTTTTTATGGGCTGTGGTTCGAACGTGTCTCTTGTAACATGAATTCTAGTGAGAGGAAAGGAATTTTATGGTTTCGGTGCGGTAAACAAAAGATTTTTTTTTTTTTTTATTTATTTATAGTTTGCAGTTTGAGTGTCTTGTTGCAGAGATCCTAGTTAGAGGAACTGAAGTATTGTTTACGAACGATTTTAACTATACTTTTTT
>NC_051396.1:49348527-49358527 GCF_015228065.2 Penaeus monodon
TATATATATAATATATATATGAATGTATATGTCTATATATAATTATTTTTTTTCAACACCCTTCTTCTTCTTCTTTTTATTCCACTACAGGACCATCATACATTGACCTCTCCTCAATTCACTATTGAGAGGAATTTGGCCCAAATGCCACCCTTCCTAAATTGGGATGCCTTCCTAAATCACCTCCTCTTTTTTTCTCTTCCGCGGTTTCGGCGCTTGCCTTTTTAAACACCTGTCCACTCGGCGGCGGTCTCCCCTTTCTACGACACCTGCCGTTTGTTTGACTTTCTCAAGGCGGATTTATGTCGTTATCTCGCCGCGTTGAGATCGGCTCGGAGTGTCAGCAAGCTCGGGATGAGAGAACGGCGCAAACATAATTTACGACTGGCCGCGGGCGAGGGAAATAGGGAGGAATGAATATATATACATACATTGGGCATACATACATTACATACATTACTAAATACATACTACATTGCATACATTACATATATATTATATATATAATATATATATATATATATATATATATATATATATGTATTGCAATGTTTATACCATGTGTGTGTGCAATATATATATAATATATATATAATATTATATATATTATATATATATATATATATATATATATATATATAAAACTATATATATATAATATATATATTTATTATATATATAAATAAAACATTAAAAACACAACATAGAAGAGAGCGAGGATTTGCACAGCACGTAGATTCCACTGGCTGCTCCCTCATAGTGGATGGCATTTTTGCAGACTCTGGCGAACCCCACCACAGGGCCACGTGTTTGCATGTTCGCCTATTGTTTATGACAGCTGCTCCCCTCACCCTTCACT
This sequence comes from Penaeus monodon, assembly GCF_015228065.2. NCBI lineage: Eukaryota > Metazoa > Arthropoda > Malacostraca > Decapoda > Penaeidae > Penaeus > Penaeus monodon. Next base: position 49,349,387 of record NC_051396.1, read on the forward strand.
GTCACTTCTTAATCTCACCTCATCCCCACCAAGGCCCACAGCAAGGGTGAGTGTAGTAGCGGGTAAGGGACGGAGACAAAAATGAATGGTGAGAGACGAGAAGAGGAAAAACTTCAAGGTGCCCGAGGGAAGGGAAAAAAAAAAAAGATTGAAGGGTGTTGATTGCAGAAGAGAAACATTTACATTGAGGGTGAATTAGACAGAAGTTAATTTTATTAAGGGTGATTCGAGGACACAGGAAATTTTATTTAAAGGTGAGTGTTGGATAAGTTTTGAAAAAAGGACGCAGAATTTTTAAGGTGAAGGGACAGAATTAAGGGTGAAAAGGATGGGGACAGAATATTAAGGGGTGAAAGGACACAAAAAATTTTTTTTAAATTTATTTTTTAATTTTTGATTATATTATTTTTTTTTTTATATTTATCTAAATTTTTTTTACTTTTATTATTTTTTTAAAGGTGAAAAAAGACAGAATAATTAAGGTGAAAGGAGACAGAATTAAGGCTTTGTCGGGGAAAAGGACACCAGAATTACGGGTTTGAAAGGGACACAGAAAATTATTTTAAAGGTGGGAGGGGGGTGAAAGGTAGGACAGAATAATTAAATTTTTAAATGGCCCCCCCCCCCCCCCCCGTGAAAAAAAAAAAAAAAAAAAAAAAAAAAAAAAAAAATAAAAAAAAACAAAAAAAAAAAAAAAAAAGACAGGAAATAAGGTGTGAAAGGAAACAGAAATTAAAGGGTGTAGAGAGAAAAAAAAAGACAGAATTAAGGGTGAAAGGGAGACAGAATTAAGGAGTGAGAAAAAAAGGACAGCAATTAAGGGTGAAAGGGGACCACAGAATAATTTTAATGGTGAAAGGAACAGAAAAAAATTAATATTTTAATTTATATTGATTATAGTTCGAAGGGGTGAGAGGAGGGAGGAAAAAAAGAGAAAAAAAAAAAAAAGAAGGAAAAAAAGAAGAAAAAAAGACAGAAATTTTTTAATTTTAAACTAATTTAAATTAAGGTGTGAGAGGAAAGGAAAAAAGACAAAGGGAGGGGGAAAAGACATTTAATTGTACTTAGGGTGAAAGGACACAGAAAATATTTTAAATTTATTTATTTTAAGGAGTGGTGGAAAGGACACAGAATAATTTATAAATTAAAAATATATATTTACTTTTAAGGGTGAAAGGCACACAGAATAAAGATATTAAAATTTTATAATAAAAAAAATTTATTAATTTTAAGGGTGGGGAAAGAGGGACAGGAAAATAAATTTAATTTTATTAAGGGGTGAAAAGACACACAGAATTTTAATTTTAATATATTTTTAAGGGGTTGAAAAAGGGGAAAAAAAGAAAAGACCCAAAAAAAAACAAAAAAAAAAGACAAAAAGACAGACAGAATAAAGAATTAAGGGTGAGAAAAAGAAGAGAAATGAGAGGAAAATAAGAAAAGAACAGAAAAAATTTAAGGGTGAACGGACACAGAATTATATTTAAGGGTTGGAAAGAATGGAAAGGGAAACAGAATTATTAATAATTAAAATTATTAATTTATTAAAAATTTTAATTTAATATTTTAAAGGGTGAAAAGGACACAGAAAAAAATTTTTTAAACAATATATTAAATTTAATTGGGTTGGGAAAGGGACACAGAAAATTGAAATTAAGGGTAAAGGAGACAGAAATTTAAATATTTTTTTAAAGGTGACACAGGTACACAGAAATTAATTTAAGGGTGGAAAGGAAAAAGGAAAAAAATTTAAGGTGAAAGGACACAGAATTTTCAGAATTATATTATTACAAATGGTAATTAAGGGTGTGAAAGGAGACAGAATATTATTGTAAATAATAAATTTTAAATTGATTAATTAATAAAAAATAAAATTATTTTAAGGCGTGTGAAAGGACACAGAAAGTATTATTTTTAAAGGTGGGGTGTGAAAGGTAGACAGAAATTTTTAAGGGGTGATGAAAGGAACAGGGAAAATAAAAAATATAAGGAATTTTAAGGGTGAAAGGAGACAGAAATATTAAGGGGTGGGATGGTTGTGAAAGGAGACAGAAATTAAATTTATAAATTTGAAAATTTTTAAAATTACCCTATTAAGGTGTGAAAAGGAAACCAGAAAAATTATATTAAATTAAGGGTGAAAAGGAGACAGAAAAAATTATTTATTAATTTATATTATATTTGTATTTAATTATTAAGGGTGTGAAAAGGACACCAGAATGATTAATGAAGGGCGTGAAAGGAGACAGAATAATTAATTTTAAGGGTGAACTGGAGACAGAATTAAGGGGAAAGGACACCAGGAAAAAATTTTTAAGGGTGAAAATTCGAAACAGACAAAGTAATTAAGGGTGGAAAAGGAGGATGGACAGAATTTTAAGGGTGAAAAGCTGAGGAAGGAGGACAGAAAATATAATAAATTTTAATGGTGAAAGGACACAGAATAATAAATTAAGGGTGTGATGTGTTGTGAAAGGAGACAGAAAATTACGGTGGTTTGAAAAAGGACACAGAATTAAAAATAATTATTAAGGGTGAAAGGAAACAGAATAATAAGAATTTTTTTGATTATTAGTATTTAAGGGTGGAAAGGAGGGGAAGAAAAATTTTTTTTTTAATTAATTAAGGGTGGGAAAGGACACAGAATTATAAATTTTAATATTATTTTTTAATTATTTTAAGGGTCGAAAGGAGGGACAGAATTTTATATTGATATATTAAGGAGTTGAAAGAAGGACACAGAATTTTATTTAATTTATTAATAAATTATTTATTTTTTAAGTTAAATTTTATTAAGGGTGGTGAAAGGGAGGAACAGAAATTAAATATATATTTTTTGTTAATATAAATTTAATTTTTTAAAATATTAATATTATATTAAGGGTTGGAAAAGACCACAGAATTTATTAATATTAATCTTAAATTGAAGGGTTGACAAAGAGACAGAATTAAGGGTTTGTGACAAGGACCACAGAATAAAAAATTTAAGGGTGAAAGGACCACAGAATTTTAATTAATTTATAAATTATTTAAGGGTTGAAAAGGAGACCGAATTTATAAATTAATATCTGTAAGGCGTGAAAAAAAAAGACACAGAAATTTAAGGGTGAAAAGGAGACAGATTAGGTGGGTGAAAGGACACAGAATTTTAAGGGTGGGTTGCAAAAAGGACACAGAAATTAAAATTTTTAATTAAGGTGTTTGAAAGGACACAGAATAAGGGGGAATGAAAAGAAACAGAATTAATTATAATAATGTTAATTTAATTGTTTAATTATTAATTAAGGGTGAAAGGGTAACAACAACAGAATCTTCATATTTATTGTTAAGGAGTTTGAAAGTGAAAGGACACAGAATATATTTTAAAATTAAGATTTTAAAATTTAAAGAATTAATTAAGGGTGAAAGTGACACTAATTAAGGGAGTGGGTGTGGAAAGGAGAAAAAGACACCAGAAAATAATTTTTTATTAAAAATTAATTTTAAGGGAGATATAAGAGATAAGAGCACAAACTCTAAGGGTGGGAACAGAAAAAAAAACAGAATGAAGAGGAAAAACGGAACATAAAGGGAAAATTAATGGGGAGATAAGACGAGAATAAGTGTAAGAAATAAAGAAAAGAACAGAAAGTAAAGGACTGAGAGAGAAAAACAAACACCGAAGAAGAGAGAAGGAGGGAAAAAAAGAAAGCAGAAGGAGGGAGACTGTTTTTCTTTTTTTTTTTTTTTTTTGGAAAAAAGGGGACAACAGAAAATAATGAATGAGATTGTGTGTGTATATGTGTGTGAGGCAGAACGGACAGAGACGAGATGAACTGAGAGGGAGAGCGGAGGAGGATCGGAGTGAGGGAGAAGGAGCCGGAGGATGGAAGATGAGGAGAATTGGCCCAGTTGTAGGTAACAAGAGAGACGAGAGACATGAGTGACGAGAGCGGACGAGACAGGAGCCGGAGGGAAGTGGGATAAGAAGGACGACGACTGATGATGGAAGTGGGATGACGAGGCGAGAGAGGGCGAGGAAGTGAGGAAAGGACGAGGGGGGAAGAAGCGAGGAGAGACTCCCGGGGGAGTGAGATGGGGGGTAGACGAGGTAGGCAAGGAGACCATGCGGGAGAGGGATGAAGGCGAGGGTGGAGGACAGGGGGATAGGGAGCGACGAGGGAAGGGACAGGATATCGGGAGATCGACCGAAGGACAAGGCGCGAAGCAACGAGATAGCCAAAGAAGAGATGAGATGGTCGGGCATGAACTGTGGGATTAGGACGAGGGGAGGAGCGACGGGGAGGAGGAGCTGAGAGGGGAGAGGACCGTGAGAGAGGGAAGGAGAGATAGAAATGAGAGAAAAATGGAGCGGAAGAGGAGAGGGGGAGATGAGAAGAATGAAGGAGAAAAATCGACGGGGAGGGAGAGGAGAGAGGGAGACGAGAGGAGGGCGGGGAGAAAGTGAGAGAGGGATACGGGATGGAGGAGAGAGCGATGAGGAGAGGGGGGGGGGACGGGAGCGTGAAGAGGGGAATGTGGGGAGGGAGGGCGAGAGGAGGGGGCGGAGAGGTGGGATGGAGAGGGAGATCGCGTGCGGATATTGTAGTGGCCGGAGAGGGGAGAGCGAAGAGACAGGATCGACGGGAGGGGGTCGGATTTTGAGGGAGAGGCTCGAGAGAGGGTAGAAGCGCGGAGAGGAGAGACCGAGACAAGGGAATGAGAAGGACGGGGGAAGACGAGAGACGAGAAGAGGCAAGGGAAGAGAGAATGAGGGACGGAAGATGGAGTGAAGAGAGGAGAGAATCGCGGAAGAGAGGGCAAGGGAGAGGGATGAGAGAGAGAGAATGAGAGGAAAAAAATGAGATGAGGCAGAATGTAGAAGATGGGGGGGAGGAGAAATAGAATTGAGAGGGAAAATGAGGTGGAGAGAAGGAGAGAGAGAGAGAGATCGATGAGAGGACGTTCGGATGAGGGAGAGGTGTGAGTGGGAGTGAACACGAGGAGGGGCCTTGGTCGGAGGAGGATGGTAGAGCCATGGAGTGGATAGAGCTCGCGAAGGAGGGGGAAGGGAGCGATTTGTGACGACAGAGGGGCGGGAGAGATTCTGAGAGGAAGCGATTTCGAAGGGGAGGGAGAGTGGAGAGATAGAGAGGGATGGGGGACGCCTGGGGGAGGGGAGACACGAGAGATGAAGAGAAGGAGATGAGGAAAAATGAGCTGGAGAAAGAGGGGGGTGTGACCAGCGTGGAGAACGATGAATGAGAGGGGGGAGAAAATGGGAGGAGAGAGAGAGAGAACGAGAGGCTGTACCGAGGTTACCGAGAGAGGTAGAGGAGGATGGGAGGATGATATGAGTGAGAGAGCAGAGAGACGAGAGCCTAAGAACGGGGGAGGAGAGAAGTGATGAGGGGACCGAGAGATGACGGAGGGAGGAAGAGAGGGCCGAGACTTTGGAGAGGGCTGGAACGGGATGGAGGAGGTAGCCGGAAGAGAGTCGAGAAGGAGGAGGGGCCAGAGAGAGAGGGAAATGGAGAAGCGAGGTAGTAGGAGGGTGGGAAGGATGGTAGGGAGGGTGGGAGGGGGAGGGGGGGGGGGGAGGTGAGAGAGAGGAGAGAGCGGGAATGAGGAGAAGGGGAGGGCGAGGGAATGATGAGAGAAAAGAGTGGCGAGAATGCGGGGAGAGAGAAAATCGACCTGTGAGAGGGAAGGAGGGAGAGAGTGAGAGAGAGAGAGAGGGAGGGGAGAGGGCGCGTGAGTTAGGGGATAGAGGGGAGCAGGATCTGAGAATCGGCGGAGGGGGTTGGGGTCGAAGCGAGGGAGAGTGCGGGAGGTGAGAGTCCGGCGAGAGAGGGGCAGAGGACACGTAGTGGTGTGAGGGGACGGTGAGAGTATAGAAGGGGATGCTAAGTAGGAGAGCGAGGGAGCGACCTGTTGGATGGGAAGGGGTCGGATAGGCGTAGGCGTGATTTGGAGCTCCGCAGAGGAGGGAAGAGGAGAGGTCCCCGAGAAGATGAAGCGGAGGGACAGGAGGCTGAGAGAGAGATGAAACGTGGGGAGGAGACGGGAGATGCTGAGGAAAAAGAGAGAAAAAAGATGTATGATGATTAGTATAGAGAGAGGGGGGGGGGGGGGGGGGGGGGGGGGGGGGGGGGGGGGGGGGGGGGGGGGGGGGGGGGGGTGTGGGGGGGGGGGGGGGGGGGGGGGGGGGGGGGGGGGGGGGGTGGGGGGGGGGGGGGGGGGGGGGGGGGGGGGGGGGGGGGGGGGGGGGGGGGGGGGGGGGGAGGAAAGAGAGGGAGGAGGGAGAGTTGAGGAGGGGGGAGGAGAGCGGGAGGGACCTGAAGGCGATAGATTGAGAGAGAGCCGGGAAAGAGGACACGGTAGAAGGAGAAGAGATTGGAAGAGAGAGACAGACAGACAAGACACCAGGAGAGAGAGAGGAGAGAGTGAGAGGAGAGAGGAGGAAGCCGACTCTGGCGGTGAGGAGAGACCCGCCACGGAGCATCGGAGAGGGGAGAGAGGGGGGACGAAGAAGGGGCGGCGGCGAGACTGAGGGGCCGACTTAAGGGGGGTGGGGAGGGGGTGAAGAGTCGAGAGTGATATAAGCGCCGGAGGGGATTTGCGGGTGGTTCGGGTGCGGGAGAAGGGGAAGGAGAGCCGGAGTTGGGAGACGGACCCTCGAGACTGGGGAAGGAGAGTGGGGGAGAAGAGAACGACGAGAAAGAAGCAAAAAGAAAAGAAAAGAAAAAAGAAAGGAAAGATAGAGAGAAAGACGGTGAAACTACACGAGTGGAGAAAAATCAAGATCAAGAGAGTGAAAGAGGAAGAGTTCGAAGAGGGAGACGACGAGGAGATGGACGGGGGGAGAGGAGAACGGAGAAAACAGACCACGGAGGGAAAGAGGGAAAAGGGGGGGGGGGAAAAGACAGGAGGAATTAGAGAAATAAAGCGGAAAGCGGATTAGAGAATGACAGGCCACAAAAGAACCATTAAGGAAGAAGATAAGAATATGCTTTCGTGCGAAGTGCCAAGGGCCATACCGCGAGCGAGAATTCGGCCCCGGCCCGGGACAAAAACCCGAAACGCTCTGGGAGGCCACTCAAAGAGATATACACGATAGTCTTTTACGGAAAATAGGAAGCTGAATATGGACAATTTTTTTATTTTAATTAAACTTTAAAAAGAAGATGCTTTCTGTGAAAGCTGTTGTCCTGCGGGGGGAGGGAGGCAAAAATTGTGGGTCGGGCATCCTTCTTAAGGAAGTGGATGGATGAAAAGGAGAAAATGGCGGAGGAGGAGGGAGGATAATGAAGGAAGGGGGTGGGGGCGTGGAGGAGGAGGAAGGAAGGAAGAGGAGGAGGAGGAAGAAAGTGGGAAAAGGGTGGTGGGAGGTGGGGATGGGGGGTGGGGTAGGGATAGGAGGCGGGCTTGAGGAGAGGAGGGAGGAGGAGGAGGAGGAGGCGATCGAAGAGCGACGAGAGCAGGATGGATGTGAGAGAAGGAATCGGAGTGTCCGAGAGGCGTGGATGGGGGGGGGGAAGACAGAGCTGACGAGGGTGAGATTCTAAGAGAGGTTAGAGTGGACATTGAGGAGATGACGGACGAATGGTGGGCTTGGAGAGTGAGATCGCGAGGAAGGTATTGGGAGGAGACAGAAGACGGGGATCGGGGGGCGGGTGGCGAGAATTGAGAGGACATGAAGAGAGGAACGAGAGAGGGAGGAGAGGCAGAGACAGAAACAGAGACCAGACAGAGAAACCCCCGAAAACAGAGGAAAAATAAGAGGAAGGAATAATTATATAAGAGGACAGACCCAACAGGAAAACATACCAAACAAGACAGAGGAGAAAATCCAAACAGCACAACAGACAAACAGGGAAGAGAGACGAGAAATTTCCCAAACAGACAAACGGACAAATTAACATACTAAGCAAATCCAGACCTGCTGAGAGCTATTGCACCCTGTCCCTCCCCCTCGACCCCCCACCCCCGATCCCCCACCCTTCGGCCACCCTCCGCTAAGGGCTCGTGACGCGGCCGCTCTCGGGGAATCGGAATCCTCGGGGCTGCTGTGGTGCGCGGGAGGAGGTGGGGGCCAGGCAGTTGTCGCGTGTGGTTGTTGTGTGTATGTGTTGTGGTGTATATATATATTATGTGTTATAATATATGTATATCTCAATTTATATATATATATATATATAGATATATATATATATATATATGTATATATATATATAATTATATATATATATATATATATATATATTATAAATATATATATAATATATATATATTATATATATATAATTATATGTATGTATATATATTATATATACATACATAAAGATAGATTAGATATTTAGATGGAGGAGTGGGGGGGAATGACGGGGGGGGGGGGGGGGGGGGGGTGGGGGCGAGAGAGAGTGTGGGAGGAGAGAAGAAAACAGGGACGGTAAGACAGACCAGGACAGAGGTGGGGGAGAAGGGGGGGAGAGGAAAGACCAGGAGAGAGAACAGAGATTAGACATAGACAGAGAGAGACAGGAGGAGAGAGGAGAGACGAGGAGAAAGAGAGAGAGGAGATAGAGAGAAATTGATTATTAAAAGGAAAAACGAGTAGGGAGAGGAGAGAGAGAGACAGCCAAAAACCAGACAGACAGAGAGAAAGAGAAAAGAAAGAAAATGAGGGGGATAGGACACACACGATGAGGCGATAGAGATACACTTCTATATTGTTTTTTTTTAAAACCAATTAACAAATAATAGGAAAAAATAAAAATAATTCAAATAAAACAGAAAAAACAAAAAAAAAAAAAAAATAAAAAAAAAAAAATCTTAACCAGCCCCAGATATACACAGATATATCCCTCTGTACACTTTAATCTCTGTTGTCCAATCCTCTCTCTCTCTCTCTCTCTCTCCTCTCTCTCTCTCTCTCTCTCTCCTCTCCCTCTCTCTCTCTCCTCCTCTCTCTCTCTCGTTCTCTCTTTTTTCCCCCCCCCCCCCCTCTCTCTCTCTCTTCTCTCTCTCTCTCTCTCTTCTCTCTATGACACTCTCTCTCTCTCTCTCTCTCTTCTCCTCTCTCTCTCTCTACTCTCTCTCTCTCTCTCTCTCTCTCTCTCTCTCTCTCTCTCTCTCTCTCTCTCTCCCTCATTCCCCTTT
>NC_051396.1:49363527-49366027 GCF_015228065.2 Penaeus monodon
TAATTAATTAATAAATAATAATTTAAATTTAAATAATAAAAATAATAATAACCAAACCAATAATTAATAATAAATCAATAATAAGACAAGATAATAATGATATATAAAAATTCATTAACAATAATTAATAAACAGTAATGATATTAATAATATTAATAATAGAAACTCTCTTCTTTCTGTCTTTCTTCACAACATAACCTCTTTATTTACGAACATAACCAGGAGTCAGCACCCCCCTCCACCACTCCCTCTCCCCTCTGTCCCCCCTTCCCCTCCCTCCTCCTTTTTTTTGAACAACGTCCATCCCCCCCGTTTCTTTTCCCCCGCCCTCTCCCCAAACTCCTCCCTAAGTCTGTTCCCCATTTCCCCTTCCTGTCTCTCCCTCATCTCCCTCCCCCCCCCCAACCAATACCACCACCATCTGCTAAAACCCTTTTTTTCTACCGAAAACCCCATTCGCTGTATGCACCCCCCCCCCCATAACCCCCCACAAATACCCCTCCCATCTCCCCCTCTCTTCCCCCCACCCCCCCAACTCATCATCTTAACCCCGCCCTGCATTTATCCCCCACCCACCCCTACCCATTTTTTTTTATTTTACCCCTTCCCCACAACCCTCCTCCCCAACATACAACCCCCTTCCCCACACTAACCCCCCTCCCCCCATTTTACCCCATTCCCCGACTAACACCCCCCACCCCAATTAAACCCCTTCCCCCAACCTCTAAACTAACCACCCCCCCCCCCCCCCCCCCCACCCCCATTACCCCTTTCCCCCAAACTAACCCCCCTCCCCCATACCCCTTCCCCCACTAACACCCCCACCCCATACCCCTCCCCCCCGCCTTCTTCCTCTCCGCAACCTACCCCAAGGAAGCCCCGCCCACCTCTCGGTCTTTCACTCGCCGGTCATCCTCGTTTTCCGGGAACCCAAGGCGTTTTTTCTGTTTTGCACGGAAAAAAAAAAAAAAAATTGTACTTTTTTTTTTTTTTCTTTCTTTTGTTTACTTAATTCTCTTTCTTTTCACGTACCTCTTTTTGCTGGCGGTGGATCAGGTGGGAAGGCCGAGGCAACAAACAGGCACCGGTTGTTTTCTGCCACGCGCGGGAAATAGCCAAGATGGACGCGCAAAAGTATTATTAATGATATATATATCTATAATATATTATTATATATATATTATATATTATATATAATATATATATATATATAATATATTATATAATATGATGTGTGTGTTTGGTGTCGTGTGTGTGTGTGTTTAGTTGTGATTGTGTGTTGTTGTTGTTTTGTGTGTGGTGTGTGTGTTTGTGTGTAGTGTGTGTGTGCGTGTCTTCGTGCGTGTGTGCGTGGTATTTGTGTGTGTGTGGTGGTCGTGTGTGTTGGGTGTGTGTGTGTTGTGTTGGTGTATGGGTGTGTCTGTGAATGAATTCACAATGTACCTTCATAATACACACTGCATATTAGGTTTCAAACTTAACGATTTCTGTTCCAGAAGCAAATTTCGCTCGGATGAAACCCTCTCTATTCTCCAACAGACGATGAGGCTTCCGTCACTAATTTGAGCGATGGTTCAACTGCCTGAGTATGACAAGGATATCTCTGTATATTTAGCCAACCTTTTATTCTTTTTATCCGCCTGTCAGTAAACCCATCCGAATATTGAGATGTCAAAGGAGGTTCGGTCAAGGCAGTTTCATTCCAATCTCTTTCATTTGCATATTCATTGCTTGATAAATCCAGCTTGCTCCTTGCTCTCTTGATCCGACGCCGGCCAAGCTCTCATGCAATGTCGACCGCCTTTAAGGATTATATTTTGCATCTTGTAATGATTATACTTTCTACTGTTTGGACGAAGAGAAAGAAAGAAAAAAGTAGGAGGAAAGAAAGAAAAGGAAAGAAGAAAATGTGTACGCTGGTTAAGGGTTTTTTTTTTTTAATAATTTTTTTAATTTTATTTTTGTTTTTAAAGATATCCTCCAAAGGATTTCAGGGGACACGGTGTTGTACAAACTAGAAAAACCCAAAAACGAGAGGTTGTTTATGAACGTTCTTTGCCCCGACATGAGCTATGCACACGGACTTAGCGAACATACAGTTTCATTGCAAAATTGCTTACATCTGCTACGATACCCAATGACTTATTCGTGCTGAGGTATCGAGCATGAGACATTTTTCCAGACTGACAGGCTTCTAAGCTTTCAGATACCTGGTCTCTTTATTTTCCATATCAATGCAGAAACCATGTGATGATTTGGAAAGTTCAGGGTCGAACGTATGCAAATACTTGGCGCTTCTAGCATAATGCAGTGGTGTGCACGCACCCTGATGTGAAAAATCCTGGAAAATATCATGCATTGGCTTAAACTTCAGGCGAAGAGTTAATTTTAGTTTTTTAATTTCAGAGTCAATTATTATTTTTTCAAAACTTTAATTTTTTTTTTTATTTTTTTTTTTTTTAAACTAACCCATAATCACATTTGAAATGAAATAAGTAAC
>NC_051396.1:49391087-49393401 GCF_015228065.2 Penaeus monodon
CACTCTCTGACCTTTGACCCTTTGACCCCTGGCTCATAAATCCGCACTCTGTGACTTAACAGCTTATGTTTGTAACCTTTTTTTTTTTTTTGTCTTTTTTATTGTGTATTTTTCCCCCTTCTAGTGTGTCTCCATTTTCTCTATTTACATTCCTCCTGTTTTTATCTGTCTGCTTCTGCGTGACTTTGTTTGTCTGTCTGCCAGTTGGTGTCTGGCTACCTATTTTTATCTATTTCTTTGTGTATTTGTTTGGCTATCAGTCTGTCTGTCTTCTTGCCTGTGTGTGTGTGTGTGTGTGTGTGTGTGTGTGTTTGTGTGTGTGTGTGCGTGTGTGTGTGTGTTTGTGTGTGTGTGTGTGTGTGTGTCCGTTTTCTCTTTCTGTTTGCCTATCTGATTTCTTTTGTTAACTTTTTTTTGCGTGTGTGTGTGTGAGTCTTTGCAACTATATTTAGATTAACCGTTGCGTGAATCTTTTAAGTCTTTGATTTTTTTTTTTTTTTTTTTTTTTTGCAAAAATAAAGGAAAGACACTGCAAGTGATGTCTATATGTCACTGCTAATCATAACAATTAGGAAATCTCCAAAAAGCATAAGTCATTCTGGACACCACGAGTTACTGTTAAAGGTCCTTTCAATTTTTTTTTTTTGTCATTTTAAGTCATGTTTTTAGAATCCTGAAGTCACTGGGACAGCCATTAAGTGACATCCTCTCAAATGGCTCACCCGCCTCCTAAACTCACGCTCCAATTTACTCATTCTCTCGACTTTACTCTCTAACTCACTCATCTTAGCATTCCTCTCTCTCGGTGTGTAGGTCCCGCTTACTCATCTGCTCATGAAAATCTATTTTACTCATCCTGGTTATCCTTTTTACCCATTCTTCTCCTTTACTCACTCTCCTTCCCCCACTATTCATTTCTACCACATAATTCATTTTACTCATCCCTCTTCTGACTCATCTTGAAGTTACGATCCAAGTATCTCTTCATTACTCACTTTGACTCACTCATGATACCATTTTTTTTACTCACTTTAAAAAGTCACCATTCTAGTCCTCTCGTTATTCACACCCTCATGCGTACTCATCACTGACTCACCCTCAAGCTCTACGGTCTCCCCTCATCCACCCTTAAAACCACCCACGCTCATCCTAGAATCTCAGTAACCCTAAACCGCCCTTCATTCACCCTTGACACAAAATGCCTCGTTTAACTCACCCTAGAGTCTCTCCCCTCGGAACGTACGGTCTCCCCTCACTCACCCTTCAGTCCACCGTCGTTCATCATGAGTCCCTGAATAATTCTCCAGTCTTGAGAAACACTCGATCTCTCCTTCTTGATTTACTCATCGTGATTCACCCTTGGGAGCTCCATTTTCTATGTCTTTTCCCCTTGGATAGATGCCCTTACTCGGGATTCTTCTCATACTCATTTTAACTCGTCCATGAATTCAGCATCCCTTGAGAAAAAAAACCTATTCACTCTCCTTTTACTCACTCGTATCGATCCATGAGTCCTGCACCTCATCGCGTTCACCCTTAAGGAAACACCCTTACTCATCCAGGAATCTCTTTTCACAAACCTTAATTCATCCATGAGTTTAGCATCTCGCCTCGTTCACCCTTGAGTAACACCCTTACTCATACTCACCTTAATACATCCATGAGTCCATCTCTCTTTGCATTCACCCTTGAGAAAACCCTTCCTCCCTCTCACACTCTTTTTTTTTTTTTCTCTTTTTTTGAATAATCCATGAGTCCTGAATCTCACTTCGTTCGACCCTCCAGTCCCTCTCGCCCCTCCTCTCGTGGACTCACCTTGAAATTTCATTCACGCTCGTTCACGCCATTCATAAAAAGAAATAAGTCCTTCTTTCATTGAGGGTTGGGTTCACCTTCACTCACTTTCTCACCTTAATGAGCGGGAGTGGAGAGGGAGGTCGAGGCAGTGTGCTTATTTCTTGTGGGTATTAGAGGAGGAGGAGGAGGAGGAGGGGGAGGGGGGAGGTGGAGGAAGAGGAGGGAGGAGGAGGGAGGAGGGGGAGGAGGAGGAGGAAGGAAGGAGGAAGAAGATGGTGAAGGAAGGGGAGAAGGAGAAGGAGGAGAAAGAGAAGGAGAAGGAGAAAGGGAGGAAGAGAGGAAAAGAAGCGAATAACATGAAGGAGATGGATGGGAGAGGAAAGGAGGAAAAAGGAAAACGAAGAGAAAAGAGAAGAAGATAGGAACAGGAGGAAGACAAAACAGAAGACGAAGAAAAAGAGAAGAGAGAAAAGGAGAAGAGAGAGAGAAAAGATGAAGAAGATATCGAAAGAAAAGA
>NC_051396.1:49393501-49398501 GCF_015228065.2 Penaeus monodon
GAAACAGAGAAAAAGAGCAAAAAAGCACGCGAAAGAGCAACAGAGCAACAGAGCAAAAGAGCAACAGAGCAAAAGAGCAAAAGAGCAACAGAGCAAAAGAGCAAAAGGGGGAAACAGAGCAACAGAGAATTTCTAGAACTTTTCAAGTACGATTTACAACGGGAAAAAATTCTTTTTCATTCTGCAATATGGTTATTTAAAAACCCAAATTAATTTTTTAATTAATTTTTACTTGTCTTTTAAAGAAATTTTTTGACTTGTCTTATGGGAAATTAATTGAAAAAGAGAAAGGGAGAAAGAAGGGAAAGAGAAAAAAGGAGGAGAAGAGAGAGAGAAGAGGGGGAGAGAAAAAAAGGAAGGAGAAGAGAGAAGGAGAGAAGAGAAAAGAGGGGGGGAAGGGAGAGGGGAGAGAGAGGGGAGAGAGAGGGGGAAGAGAGGAGAGAGAAGGAGAAGAGAGAGAAAAAAATAAGAGAGAAGACCGAGAGGGAGAGAAAAAGAGAAAAGAAGGAGAGAGAGAGAGAGAAAGAGAGAAGAGAGAGAGGAGAAAAAGGAAAGGGGAGAGAGAGAGAGAGAGAGAGTGGGGAAGGGGAGGAGAGAGAGAAGAGGGGGGGGAGAGGGGAGAGAGAGAAGAAGAGAGGGGGGAGAGAGAAGAGAGAAGAGAGGAGAGGAGAGAGAGAGGGAGAGAGAAAAAAAAGGGAAGAGAGAAGGAGAGAAAACAGGAGAGAAAAAGAGGGGGGGAGCGGAAAAAAAAAAACAAAAAAGAGAAAAAGGGAAGACAGACGACAGCGAACTAAATCAAGAGAAAAAAGAAACAGGAAAATAAGCCTGAGATAAACCAACAGAAAACTATTCTTACAAAGTATATATATTTCTACGTATTTCGGCGATAATCTTTTCCGTCAATATGTTCTTTGATCCTAAATTTCCGCCCAGTTCAAGGTCCACCTCGCACGGTCCCCTTCCTCGAAAGCTTGAGAAAGATCAAGTGCGGCGACCCCTCTAGGTCTCGCACGCACGCACACTCTATGTGGGTATGTATGTGTATATGTATAGTGTGTGTGTGTGTGTGTGTGTGTGTGTGTGTGTGTGTGTGTGTGTGTGTACATATATATGTATGCATATATATATGTGTGTGTGTATGTGTGTGTATATATATATATATATAATATATATATATATATATATATATATATATATGATATGTATATAGTATATATATATATTATACTATATTATGTCTATATGTATGTGTTATATATTTTATCTATATAATATATAATATATATATATCTATATATATATATCTATATATAGATCTATATATTGTTCTATATATATATATCTATATATACTATATATATATATATATATATGTTATGTATGTATGTATCATATATATATAATATTTTCTACTATATATATATATTTTAATCTATATATATATATATTATCTATATATATATATATATTATAATGAAAATACAGATAGAATATAATGAAAATACAGAGACAGATACAACCAATAAACAGACCGTATGAAATACCCCATTATGTATTCATATATGCGTATGTATGTGCGTCTGTGAGTGTCTTCATCTGTTGTGTGTGAGATAATGAAAAAGTACTTACATTGACACACATTCTGTCCGACGCTTCTGAGAAAAACAAGTTGCCAAAGGATCTCGAGAAGATAGTCACCTGTTTTCATTTTTTTTTCCTTCTTCTTCTTCTTCCCCTTATTTAGATAATAAGATTCTTTACGACCGAGGGTGAAAAGATGATTATTAACACGTAAGACCCTTATCTCGGGAATCCGCGTAAATCCGAGAACTCTAGGTCAAGTGAATGCGCTTACAAGAACGCCCTTTTAGCCACTCTACGCGCGGCGAGGAACATCGTTAATTGAAGTGTTTACGACCCTAATGATAATTTCCTTTTGTTTCGTTATATTTCAAGTTCGAGTTATCCGGCGCCTACTCGCGTTCCTTCTAATTATTCCAAGTTTATGAAATGAGCATCTACGAGTCCCCAAAAGGCTATGTAACTCGTAAATAAAAGGATTCTTAAGGTGGTTAAGATTCCGACCTTGTCATGATACCGTTTTCCTTAACCTGAACCGGATTCATCCGCATTAATTCGGATTCATGGCCATTTATCTGTTTATCCGTTTATTGGCTTATTCTCTTTTTCTTTGGAGGAATGAACAAGGTTGAGAAGAAGTTGGGAAAAAAAGGAAAACGACAAAAGAAAATGTTAAACTGAGACGTAAAGATAAATACACAGTATGAATACAAATGTGTGTTGATCAAGAAGTTAACTCTGATTTCAGCATCGGTTTTCTTCCCTTTTTTTACATGCGTTGTGTGAAGACATGTTTTGTGCGCATGCGCGTGAGTAATCTCTGTGTATTTTCTGTGTTTAAACTTACTCGCGTTACAAATAATATCGTGTGTCTATGTGCTCCTTACTATAAAGTTTGTTGGGGCTGTATGTACTGTACACGAATGTTTTATTTATTTACGCCGATTTATGTACATACAATTAATGCCAATTCATGCGGGCACTGTATAAACATGCATCTGAATACGTATAAAAGGTACTTACTTTTGTCGCCACTGAGCAATGGAAAATGGCGAGGCTGACCGATGTTGCCTAGACACGGCCGGAGTCAACGCAGGGACCGAGGCTTCCCCGTGAATTATTCAGGCAACAGAGCTCTGGGTCTGGACGCCCGCCGGGACGAAGGCGATTCGTCAAAATGCACCCAAAACACCACCTCTATCAAATGGCATCGAGTCCTCCCCCGAAGTAGACGAAATAACAGGGCAAACACAGGCCGAAGCTTTTCATTTTTGATCGCTGGGGACGCACGAATCAGACCAAAGTAAAGAAAAAAAAAAGTGATGTAGTAAGAAGAAAAAAAAAAAGTCTTCACCGAGGCAGAAAATAAACCTGATGAGAAGGGGATGGATACGTTTCTACGCAAAAAGAAAAGAAAAGAAGAAAAAATAAGTATAAATAGAGTGCGAACACAACGACTGAAGAGATAAAGAGGAGATGCCCACTGTCGCTCCGGGTATGCACTGACTCCCTCACTACGGTCGCTCTCAGGCCAAGGGTAGTGGTGCCACTGGGTAATTATCTGGCTCTACTGCAGTTTTTATGTTGACGTATCTCTCTCTTTCCTCCCTCTCCCCTCTCTCTCTCTCTCCTCTTTATCTTAACTTCATTTTTTACCAGTCCCCTTTTTTATTTGCGGGCGTGGAGTAGAATTTCACAGAACCTGATGCAACCGGTTTCGACGGCTACGAGAGGCTGTCGTAAGTGCCAGGCGTGAGGGGAATTGTGACATATTTTCTCGGAACTGTCAGAGGGGGAGGCGAAGCACCAGCTGCGAGGTACGTGAAAGACATCGCCGCGCTTGCCTCCCGTTCTCGCCGCCCGATCTCCGCCGCCCGATCTCCCTGGTGCTGGCGACTTCGTGAGGGCGTGAAAGGCGGGTGCCAGTTCCCCTGCCAACAGCGTTATGCCGGGCGGGCGGAGTGCCGTAATGCTCTCCATTACTCCAATATGTGTCACCACTCAAGCGGCGCAGCACGTGGGGCGTCCGCTCCTTCTGCTGCGATGTGGCTGTCCCTGGCTGCGGCTCTCAGCGCTCTCTTTCTCTCTCTCTCTCTCTCTCTCTCTCTCTCTCTCTCTCTCTCTCTCTCTCTCCTCTCTCTCTCTCTCTCTCTCCTCTCTCTCTCTCTTCTCTTCTCTCTCTCTCTCTCTCTCTCTCTCTCTCTCTCTCTCTCTCTCTCTCTCTTTTCGTTCTCTGTCTCTCTCTCTGTCTCCTCGCTCTCTCTCTCTTCTCTCTCTGTTTTCTCTCTCTCTCTCTCTCCTCTCTCTCTCTCTCTTCCTCTCTCTCTCTCTCCTCTCTCCTCTCTCTCTCTCTCTCTCTCTCTCCTCTCTCTCTCTCTCTCTCTCTTTTCCCCTGCTCTCTTTCTCTCTCTCTCTTTCTCCCTTCTCATCTTTCTTCCTCTTCTTCTCTTCTCTCTCTCTCTCTCATTCTCTCTTCTTCTCTCTCTTTTCTCTTCTCTTCTCCTCATCTCCTCTCTTTCTCCATTCTCTCTCTCTCTCTCTTCTCCATAAATATATATATATTATATATATATAATATATATATAATATATTATATATATATATATAGATATATATATATATATATATATATATATATATATATATATATGCTTGTGTGTATGCGTGTTATTCCATTCGTTCTCTCTCATTATTTACCTAAAAAGCTTTATTTTTCAACCCATCTCCTTATCTTGACATCCGGGAACGTCATGCGTTTGAAATACACTTCACGTCATGACATAAATTTTCTAAATTTTGTATACATTTTTTTTTCTCTATTTTTTCTTTTTATTATACATAATTTAGTCCAGTGTTGTACTTAACGCTATCGTTGTTTTCATTACTCTTATCAGTATTCTAATTTATTCCTATTTCGGTAATTTGCTGTAATATCCGTTATCAGAGTCCATATTTACCTTTTTTCGTTTCGTTTCGTTTTTTTTTTTTTTTCTCGTAAACGATTTGCTTTTTATTTCACTTTGGTCAGTTTGGCCTAGTTTTCAGGAGCAATCATTTTCCCGTTTTCTTTTGCTCTTCCGTTTTCTTTACCATTTGATTTTTTAATGGTTTATGATAACCTTAATACGAAATAACAAATGATACATATTTTTTATAAATAATAAATAATGCTTAATTGAATTTCTCGTTTTTTTTATCTTTGAAACAGTAGATTTATATATCATATACCTATATTTATTGGCAATCTAACAAACACTGGCGTAATGAACAGGACAAGATGTACTAAATTATCTGATGTGGTTATTATCATTGTTATCAATATTATTATTCTTATTATTATTATTGTAAAAGTTTCTTTAGATCTGCTAATTAATATCAAACACCGAGTCACTACCAGCGACCTAGGGTGATTGAAGTCT
>NC_051396.1:49406001-49408501 GCF_015228065.2 Penaeus monodon
AACGCCTTATTTGCTCAGACACTTACTTCTGTGCCCCTTCATCTATACAGTGGAAGTTGAACTACAGTACCAGGCCAAACGGCTGTTCCACATGACCACCACTTGGCACAAGGCCCTTGACCAAGGAAAGGATACCTTCGCCATAGCGCTCGACATTGCAGGGGCATTTGACAGGGTGTGGCACCTTGGCCTCGCCGCCAAACTCAACAGCGCGGGAGTGCGCGGCGACCCCCTCCGCCTTTGTGAGACTACCTGAGAGGTAGATTCCTCTGAGTAGCAGTGAACGATTGCGCCTTGCAACCAGTGTTCCGCAGGGTAGCATCCTCGGCCTACTCCTCTGGAACATCTTTTTTAATGACCTGCTCCGCCTTGTCCCAGAGGCACATGCCTATGCTGATGACTGCACTCTTACTTTCCCCTGTGGTAGTGACGATCATCATGCTACCGTCGCACACATGAACCAAGGTCTTCAAACCATCGTCTCATGGGGTAGACGCTGGCAAGTGATTCAGCCCCAAATAAAACACAGCTAATGCTTAAATTTCGACGTCAGCGCATCCTTGACTCATTTATTCCCACCGTTCTGTTGCAAAGGAGAGAACTGCCACTCCAGTCATCCATCAGTCATCCATCACGATCCTGGGTGTGGCTGTCAATGATACCTTGACTTTCACTAATCACCTTCGTAATGTTGCCAAGAAAACCGCGTGGAGACTGAGCTCTGTGTGTGGCGCATCTCTCACCTTCTGGATGCCCGGGGCATTTCCGCTCTGTATGCAGCTCATTCCGCTCTCTCATGGAATATGCAGCCCTCACATGGTCTCCCTGTCCACGACTGTACCTCAGCCTCTTAGACACGGTACAAAACAGAGCTCAGCAGATGACTCGCCAGAAAGCCCGACCAGACCAACCGCCTCCTCGCCTGAAACCCTTACAGCAGCGGCGCAATGTGGTTGGTCTATGTGTCATGTACAGAGAGCGCAGACAGCACTCTCCACACATGGCTTCGCTCTGACACTCGTAGGCAACACAGCACAACTACACAGCCCGCGCTTCCGACGCAAGGGACCAACAGATCGCTGTCCCTTTCGCCAGGACAGAGACCTTCTTGCGATCATTCCTACCAAAATACACAAGAATGTGGAACCTCTTGGTGCAGCAGACACAGCTACACTGTACTACATCACTACAAACCTTCAAAGCCTCAGTAAATATTTGGCTGATGAACTTGTCTGGAAATGTATTTTATCTAATTAGTTATATATTCTCTATCATGTAAACGTAAAAGCCAAAGATAGTTTCCAGCAGCCTTGCTGGTATTCCCGGATCCTTGTATGTGCAATCAATAACTACTATATATAGTTGGCTTTCAGTAAAGTGTAAAGATAGAGAGAGAGAGAGAGAGAGAGAGAGAGAGAGAGAGAGAGAGAGAGAGAGAGAGAGAGAGAGAGAGAGAGAGAATGAGAGAGAGAGAGAGAGAGAGAGAGAGAGAGAGAGAGAGAGAGAGAGAAACTGAGAAAGAGACGGAGACAGACACCGAGAGAAAAGGAGAAAGAGAGAGTAATATGGAAACCTAAGCATACAGAGACAAAGAGAGACCTTCCTTCATCAAAATAATTAAATTAGGTTGTGTGTTTATAAGCCTGGAATTTACCTTTACTACAGTGCGTCCAATCTTATATTTGTCTGGACTTTTGAAGCTTATAAAACTTGAATACGATAGATAGATAGACTGATTGATATAGATATTTTTTTCTCTCTCCCTTTTTTTCTTTCTTTCTGTCTTTATTTTTGTGTCTTTTGCACCATATACTTTTATTTCTTCTTCTCAAAAGTGACTGGCGAATCGGAAGACTCCAGCATCGGGATGAGTTGCCAGTTTTTTATTTTCCTGAAACAAGACGTACAGTGGCAAAGGTAAAATAAGCGACCCAATATCCCTTATAGGCTACGATGAACTGATTCTTACGAATTACGCATACCATACCAAGCGAAGCCACTGACCTAGACTATGGTTTCAGGAGGAGGAAACCTTTTGTCAGGTAAACATACGACTAATCTTTTGAATGTATGTTCCTGCAAAATTCGAGAAAACTTTGCATGAAAATGAGGTTAATTCTGCTTAAGTTTTACAGAGTTTAAATCGCCGAATTCTATGCTATAGTGTGTCTTTTCCGATCCTCACAGACAAATGAAGATCGTAAAATGAAATAGAATCCGAGGGCGTTTGCTGTAACGCCACGGACTGTACCTGTAGAGCTCATCCGACTGAGGGAAATAAATAACACCTGGTTAACGTCTAATTAAAAAAAAAGTGGGGGAGGGGCAATTTACCGGAACCTAATAAGTCTACGCTCCCCTCTTCGACACCTGAAGACACTTCTTACTCTTCTTCCATAACTGGACGAGCAACGAGGAACCTGTGTTACTATCTTGCTTGGCGTCAGAGACAAAGTAACGATGCTGTGAATTACCTTTTCTCCGGGAAAGATCGTCCCCG
>NC_051396.1:49416001-49421001 GCF_015228065.2 Penaeus monodon
TAAACCTTCCGAGAAAATTCAAGATGTGGATTTCACGGCCGTTTCTCCATGGTTAAATATCGCTCTTTCTTTCTGCCTCTCTCTCTTTCTTTCTGTCTATCTCTTTTTATTTATCTGTCTATTCTATCTCTGTTTCTTTCTGTTTCTGTCTATCTCTGTTTTTTTTCTCTCCCTGTTGTTCTCTGTTCTCTATCTGTCTCTCTTTATGTGTGTATGATATATATATATATATATATATATATATATATATATATATATATATATATATATATATATATATGTATATATATATATATATATATATATATATATATATATATGTGTGTGTGTGTGTGTGTGTGTGTGTGTGTGTGTGTGTGTGTGTGTGTGTGTGTGTCCGTTATTCTAATCTCCTCTTTCTCGTTTTTCGTGTTCTTGTTCTTATTCGTCCTTTTTCATTTTCTTCATTTTTTTTCATTTTCCTTCCTATTCTACTCCTGATTCTCCAAGCTCTCTGTACCTCCCATTGGGTATCATTACTCTGCCAGTATTTCCCTTCTTGCAACACTGTGCTTCTACGTCAGTCGAACTCTCTCTCTCTCGCTCTCTATCTGTCTATCTGTCTGTCTGTCCCTCTCTATCTCTCTATCTCTCTCTCTCTCTCTCTCTCTCTTTCTTGCTCTCTCTCTCTCTCTCTCTCTCTCTCTCTCTCTCTCTCTCTCCTCTCTCTCTCTCTCTCTCTCTCTCCCTCTCGTGTGTGTGGGTGTATGTATGTATGTATTGTTATTTACTCTATGTATTCATAAGATACAGCCTCCTATAATCTTTTGTGTTCTTCCAAACTCGGGCACTTGTAAGTGGGACATATTAGTTTACGGAGGAAAGAAGTGTTTACAATTCTCTGTTATAAGCTCCTGTATAAATATTGCATCCTCTCCTACGTACAAAATAGATGTATAAATAAACAAAAAAAATGAAATTATTATTATTATTATTATTATTATTACTACTATTCTCGGTATGAATATCATGCTCATTATCATCACCGTTACAATATTCATTGTTCTAATTACTACTATCGCGATTTTTTTTAATCACTATTATGCTATTTTAAAAAATCACTATTTATTTATCACGATTTAAAAAAATCACTATTATGCTAATTTTCAATACCATTTCCAATAGTATTAACATCATAATCATCATTATCACTACATGCATCTACTCCAAGAACTTTTATCCTCATCTGAAAAAAACAAAGGAAAATCAAGTTAGTATTTTCTTCAAAATTAATACATCCAATTGGGTTTTCACTATGCACACGAGCGCATCACTTCTCCTTACAATGGACTTTTCTCAATAACTCACTGTGACCGTTCGTCCAGCCAAGGATTTCTGTGTATGTATGTAGGCAGCGTTGGTAAGCATGTATATACATTTTTGTATATTTATAGATACATACGTAGGTACGTATATTTATAGGTACAAAGGTAAGTATGTATATTTAAAAGCATATATGTATTGCATGTAAGTGTATATACGTACGTCTATGAATGTGTATGTATGTCTGTAATTGCCTGTATAATTGTGAATGTGTATTTATGTTTATGTATAGCACATGTATCTACTGTGTATATATGTATGTGCGTGTATGTGTATATATATACACAAATGTGTGTGGGTGGTTCATATGTATGTGTTTGTGTGTAGATGCATATGTATGTGTTTGTGTGTGTGTATTTGTGTATGTATTTTTGTGTATACATACATACACACACATAACGTGCGTACACAGAACAATATTAGATTCCCTGGCGTTCATAGCATCGTTTTTGTATTCACTTACTCTCTATCCGAGTCACCTGTGCAAAAGATTCTGAACATTCCTTACAAGGAAAAATGTATAATCTAAACTGGCCAGACATTCTTGGTATGCTAAGGAGTTAGTGATTTGGAAGGACACTGATTTAACCCGTATAGTTTTTAATCCATGTGATAATATACCTTAACATAAATAATATCAGAGTTTTTCGACTGCATTGGTATTGTCGCACACGCAGACACACACACGCACACACACAGATACTCACACACACACACACACACACACACACACACACACACCACACACACACACACACACACACACACACATATATATATATATATATATATATATATATATATGTATATATATATATATATATATATATATATATATATATATATATATATATATATATATATATATATATCCCGAAGCCGCACAAGTCATCCCACTAATTGTTTCTACACATAGATGGCTCCACAAGTACTAAGTCACCAATGAGCCAATTTATTTAATGGTTCCCCTCCTTACCCATTTCATCGATTTTCGAAAATATTTTCTGGGATCCAATATTGCTGATAATATCAATTATACTATAATAATTATAACGTCTATAATAAAAATAATCGATAGTGATAGCATTAGTAGAAAAAAAAAATAAAGAAAGAATCTTTCAAATTCAAGAAAAAGTGAAATTAGGTCACAAGGTCTACTAACTGACCAAAACAATAAACAATATTACAGTTAATACAATATTTTCCCGGAGACTTATATATATATATATGTATATATATATATATATATATATATATATATATATATATATATATATATATATATATATATATATATATACATATATATATGTATATATACATATGTTTTTTTTTCTCTCTCTTTTTATATATGTGTGTGTGTGTGTGTGTGTGTGTGTGTGTATTTATGTATGTGTGTTTGTATGTATGTGTGTATGTATGTGTGTGTGTATTTATGTATGTGTTTGTATGTATGTGTGTGTGTGTGTTTATGTATGTGTGTTTGTATGTACGTGTGTGTATGTATGTGTGTATTTGTATATGTGTGTTTGTATGTATGTGTGTGTATGTATGTATGTATGTGCGTGTTACGAAAACCATATTGCAAAAAAAAAAAAAAATCTTGAGTCATGCACTAGGAAACGCCAGGAACGACCCGGGGCATGCATAAACTTCAGAACTATTCCGACAACAGGATATTGGAATAAGTTTATAAACTCGCCTACCTGAAGGGGTGGGGGTGGGGGGGGGGGGTTGCCCTATGCTGCTGGCTATGATGCCCCGTCAACAAAGGGTTAATGGAAATATACTTAACTTGTTCGTATTTGTTGTTATTGTTAGCTATTAATATCATCCTTAGTAGTAGCGTTAGTTTCAATGTGATTCTTTATTAGTTTTGCTATTAATTACCCCTAGTACTGCGACTGTGTTATGTAAAGGTATGTATATCGCGTATTTGTATGTATAACTCTGTATGTATGTATCTATCTATCTGTATGAGTAAAATAAATTTATTCGTTTGCTTTGACTGGATTATTATTGCGTATTTCCACTGATTAACTGATGATGGGAAAACGTCAGGTGTAATTTGACGGTATTGTTATCAATTATTAACAGCAATAAAAACATCCTTATTTGGAATATTGTGTGTTTTTCTCTTTTTTTTTCTTTTTTTTCTTTTCTTTTTAGATATTTTATTGCTTAAGTAATAGAGGTGGAGATTTTTAAAAATCTCTCTCTCTCTCTCTCTCTCTCTCTCTCTCTCTCTCTCTCTCTCTCTCTCTCTCTCTCTCTCTCTCTCTCTCTCTCTCTCTCTCTCTCTCTCTCTTTGTTGAGTATTACATTTTTTTACATATATCACTGTTTGTTCCTCAATGATGGTTTGTGGTTCCCCTTTTCAAATTGGTACTTACTTTTTTCCAAACCTCAAAAATACTGGTATGGGTATGGAGGACCTCACCCCCCCCCCCCTCATGTCTACATGCATGAGGCCATCGAACAAAGAATTTCCCAGACAGATAGATGTATAGGCAGACAGATAGATATATAGAGAGATTATTGTTATCAATTATTAACAGCAATAAAAACATCCTTATTTGGAATATTGTGTGTTTTTCTCTTTTTTTTCTAATTTTTTCTTTTCTTTTTAGATATTTTATTGCTTAAGTAATAGAGGTGGAGATAGAGATTTTTTTAAATCTCTCTCTCTCTCTCTCTCTCTCTCTCTCTCTCTCTCTCTCTCTCTCTCTCTCTCTCTCTCTCTCTCTCTCTCTCCCTCTCTCTCTCTTTGTTGCGTATTATTTTTTTTTACATATATCACTGTTTGTTCCTCAATGATGGTTTGTGGTTCCCCTTTTCAAATTGGTACTTACTTTTTTCCAAACCTCAAAAATATTGGTATGGGTATGGAGGACCTCACCCCCCCCCCTCCTCATGTCTACATGCATGAGGCCATCGAACAAAGAATTTCCCAGACAGATAGATGTATAGGCAGACAGATAGATATATAGATAGATTAGATTAGAGAGATTAGACAGGTAGATGTATAGACAGACAGATAGATATGTAGATAGATTAGATGAGAGAGATTAGATAGACTATATAGATTAGATAGATAGATAGATTAGATAGATAGATAGATAAGTTAGATAGATATATTAGATAGGTAGATATAGATTGATACATACATGCATACACACTTGCAAATATAAATAGGTTTCATACTTATAAATATAAAAATCCACAAAAACACATGCACACACGCATACATACACACCCATACATACAAACACACATACATACATACACACACAAATACAGACACACACATACATACAACACACATACATAAATACGCACACACATACATACAAACACACATACATACATACACACACATACATACAAATAAATACATACACACATAAACGCACGCACATACATCCACACACATACATACAAACACACTGGCATATACACATACATACATACATACACATACAAACCCACATACATAAAAACCCACATACATACAAACCCACATGCATACATACACACACATACACACATACAAAACCACATGAATACATACACACACACACACACACAGCCCCCAATCACCGTCGATTATTCCATTGTCACTCAGCCAACGGAAGCCA
>NC_051396.1:49454314-49456814 GCF_015228065.2 Penaeus monodon
ATTAGTATTAGTATTATTATCATTACTGAGTTCGAGGGTTCGAGTCACCGGCCGCCGCGTTGTTTCCCTTGGGCAAGGAACTTCACCTCGATTGCCTGCCTAGCCACTGGGTGGTCAAGCCACCTCAAGTCAGTGCCGGGTAAATAGAGATGGTGACTCGATAAAAGCACCGGGCGGAAGGCAATGGCAAACCACCGCTCTAAATTGCTAAGAAAAAATCATGGAAGCCCATGATCGTCAAGGCCGCGGTGGCCGAATGGTTAGAGCGTCGGACTCAAGACTGTCACGACGGCAATCTGAATTCGAGGGTTCGAGTCACCGACCGCCGCGTTGTTCCCTTGGGCAAGGAACTTCACCTTGATTGCCTACCTAGCCACTGTGTGGCCAAGCCAGCCCACGTCAGTGCTGGTCCCAAGCCCGGATAAATAGAGAGAATGATTACCTAAAAGGTAATACCGGCACTCTCCGTGGAAAGGAACTGGGGACCCTACCACGTACTCACTCCAAGAGCATCACAACATGAAAACTACAATTAAGTATCATGCTGTGACCACGGCGGCTCAGACATGAACCTACCGTTAAAAGAAGAATTATTATCATTATTGTCATTATCATTATGTTATCCTTATTATCATTATTAATATTACTATTATTGTTATTGTCATTATTATTGTTATTATTATTATTATTATTAATGTTATTGTTATTATTATTATTATTATCATTATCATTATTATTATTACTAATGCTATTATTATTTTCTATTATTATTATTATTATCATCATCATTATTATTATTGTTATTATTATCATTATCATTTTTTATGTTATTATCAACATTATTATTATCATTTTGTTGTTATTATCATCTTTATTACTATAATTATCATTATTAAATAATAATAATAATGATAATAATAATAATAATAATAATATTATTATTATTATTATTATTATTATTATTATTGCTATTATTATTATCGTTGTTAAAAATTATACTTTTATTTATATCATCAATATTACCATTTTTACTCTTACTATTATCATTATTAGTATTAGTATTAATATTGTTATTATTACAAATATTATTATTATTATTATTATTATTATTATTATTATTATTATCATTATTATTATTATTATTATCATAATCTTCATCTTCATTATCTTTATCATCTTCATTAACATCGTTATCACTAACTCCATTATATCTTTTCCTAATTTCACCATCATTATCATTTGTGTAACTATTACTGTCATTATTATCACTGTTATAGCTGATATCATTAGTTGCATTACTGTCATTCATTACTGTCCCTCTTATCACTGTATGTTTAGCATTGTAAATCAATAGCATCATTAATATTACCATCAATACCATTAACAACATCATTAGCACCATTATCCACGATTCTCATTAGGGCTTCAATTCATTCGAAATCGAACTATTGATTATTTTACGAATCACGAAATAAACGAAATATAAATAAGGAAATAGATATATTTACAAAAGATAAATGAACCAATCATAAATAAAATTGATTCATCGAACTTTATCCTTTGCAACTACAGACTCAACTTTGCATATGTTATATCACAACGTCGCGAATCGAAGGAATTTTGCCCGCCCGGGAACGTATCACTTTTTCCAACATGTGGTTATGCGCTAGGCTATGTTTGTTTGTTTTTTTTCCATTGTGCAAGTATGCGTCTGCTGTGCTGTGTTGGTTTATTACGACAATTCTTTTGCATAGGATACGGACAGAGTGATATTTACAGGACATTGACTATGATGGCGGTGCAATGTTGCGAAAACGTAGTATTTTTTCGCATCGTTTTAAGAGAGAAAGAGGGTAGGGGGGGGGCAAGAGAGAGGGGGGCAAGGGAGGGAGAGAGAGAGAGGGAGAGAGAGAGAGAGAGAGAGAGAGAGAGAGAGAGAGAGAGAGAGAGAGAGAGGATGGAAGGAAGGCGAGGAGACAGAGAGGGGGGGGGAAGGGAAGCCGAGAGACAGAGACAGAGACTGGTAGACAGACAGACAGTCAGAGACATAAAGAGAATAAAGGAAAAATCCGGAGGCGGTAGATGAACATGAAAACAAACAGAGAAAAAGGTAGAAAAAATGGAGAGAGAGAGAGAGAGAGAGAGAGAGAAACAAATAAACATAATAAACAAACATTTATATAATGAAAGACGTTTTAACCTTAGTAATTTTGAAAATAACATTAGCTTTGTCTAATCATTTGTTGCCTCTCTTTCCTTATTTTCTAAAGAATATTACTTACTGTCATCAGTATTGTTGTTGTTTTTGTTATCATTGTTGTTATTATCCTTATCAAGCTGCCGTTACTAAGATAATGATTATTGTATTTATTATCATTTTAATTGTTGAAAGTAACAATAGTAGTACTACTGGTATTATTATTACCAATATTTTTCATACTATTGTTGTTGTCGTTGTATTTATCAATATTATTATCATTATTTATTATTGCTATTATCA
>NC_051396.1:49462018-49466201 GCF_015228065.2 Penaeus monodon
GGGATATGATGGGTGATATGATGGGATGATGGTGATGATGATGACGGCGGTGATAATGGAGATGATGGTGATGGTGAAGATGATGGTGATGATGAGGATGGTTTGATGACGATGGTGAGGATAAAAAAGATGATAATGCCAAAGCTAATAATGATAATGACAATAATGGTAATAATAATCATAATATCAGTGATAATGTTCATAATAATGGTAATAAAGGTAATGATAACGATAACAATAATGAAAATGATAATCATAACGATAATAAAAATTAGTAATTATCATTATTGCTAAAATATCATCGCTATTATTGTTACAATCATAATTTTTACCATTATTACTATTATCTTATGACTTTCGATAATAATGATAAGAAAGTGATATGGATAATGATAATGATAGTAATGACAGGTATTAGTAATAATGCTAGTAATAATAACTATAATGTTAGTAGTTTCATTATCATAATTGTTTTTGTTATTATCATTATCATATTTGTTATCATTATTATAATTGTCATCATTACCAATGATATCATTACCATCATTAATATATCATTATTGCCATCATTATCATTATGAGCGTTTCTTGTTATTATCATGTTTGTTGTTGTTTTTATTATCTTCATATCAACTGTCATCATCATCATCTACACCATCATCATAACTAGATTTTTTTTTCTATATTTTCCATTTTGCAGTTTTGAACATGCCAATAGGAACGTTCACTTAAAAAAGAAAGAAAAAAAATGTAACTCGCACACGCACATGCAATCAGTGCACATACAACGCACCCCCCCCCCCCACCCAACACCCAGCAACACACACATGATGTCAGAACAAACAGCCAATCACAATTACTTCACTTTTTTGCCGAAGACAACGGAACTGGCAGCTCTAGTGACGTCAGAATGTGGTACGTTTCATCGGAAATTCTCAACGGGTTAGAACCTATTTTTTTCGTGTTATGTGTTTATATGTGTGTGTGTGAATGTTTATGTATGGATGTATGTATATAAGTGTGTGTGTGTGTATGATGGTGTGTGTGTGTGTGTGTGTGTGTGTGTGTGTGTGTGTGTGCTTTAGCTCATGCGGTGCTCTCTACATCTCATCTGACTCTTCCCGAGCACAAGAATTTTCCTTTTTCTTGCGGACCACTTCTTCACCAGTTCCAAGAATTCTTACTGCTCGAAAAGAACACAGGTCACGAGCCAAAATCACGCCCACAAAACATACCAGAAGAGAGAGAGAAAATGATTTTATTTATATACGTATTTTTTTTCTTTATTCTGCTATGAAATTCTGCGGCACCCCAAGTTCCTGCTAGTTTGGTAATCACTGGATTAGCTAAAGAACGCTCTGTGCGTCCCTCCTTCTTTGTATTTCTGGCTGATTGTGCCTCCTTGTATCCACCTTCTGTACCTACATATATGTCTACTAAACATTCTTTACCTCTCTCTCTCTCTCGACACACACACACACACACACACACACACACAATGTACAGTTCCTCACGCTTCCAACCATGAGTCTGGAGGTGATAATGTTTATCTGGCAATGCTTGTGCAGTTTTTAAAATATCTACAACAGGAAAGAAATCCAATTTAGGGAAAATTCAAACAGCAAAACTTAAGAACAAAGACTGACTTTTAAGTGCAACAGGTGTCTCTAAAATATCAATGATATTTCATAGATTTGACACTGCGCCCAAGCAATGCTTGCCACATACTGGGTAATTAGTGAAACAGTATTTTTTAAATTTTATTATGAGAAAACCAAACTATTTATGATGTGTATATAATTATAATATGTTTCGAATACAAAAGTCGACATTAGAACTTGCGAAAGGCACAATTTGGTTTTATTTGAAGTGAAAGCGTATCACTCGACCAGTTTCGAACTTTTAACACCCTAGCTTCGAATACCTGACGTACCGACGCTACGAACTGTCGTTATGTTATTGGAACCTGAGAAGCGGTGGATCTACAGTTTCCTTCTCTTCTGTTAAGCCTTCACTCAACGAACATTTTTTTTCTTCATTATAAGTACAACATGAAAACTACAATTAAGTATCATGCTGTGACCACGGCGGCTCAAACATGAACCTACCGTTAAAAAAAAAAAGTACAACGGCGCGGAAAGTTTGAATTGTATATTATATACATATATGGATGTTTACTAGATGTTTTAAGATCGAAATATTTTTAGAAGAATTTACCGTAATAAACACAAACACAAACAGTAACGTGTACACAATGATGAAAAGGAAAACTGCCACAGTAAGAAGTGAAACTATATAAATAAATAGTTTCCTTTCTTACTGTGGCTGTTTCCTTTTCAACTTCACCATAAATTTTGGAATCGATCCCGACACTTGTCACCTAACTTGGGTCTCAACATTTTATCATTATTTGTTAATAATCTGGTGCAGTTGGAGCAACTTCAATTCGGATATCTTTTAAAACGCATCCTATGATACTAACAACATAATTATAACACGTACAAACCGCAAAAAAATTGCATTTCGCTTGTCTGGGTATTGCTGAAATATTACTTATCTTATGGCTCATGTGACATTGATGTATGCATGTATATATACAGACACACACACACACGTATGTGTGTGTGTGTGTGTGCGCGCGAGTATGTGTGTATGTACGTATGTGAGATAGGTAATTTGCGTAAATCAAAACTAGATACGTAGTGGGTGAGTCTGTTGTATGATGGTGGGTTGGGAACCATCAACAATGATTACCTAACCATGGGGGTTAAGAGAAAGATCCTGGGTTAGCCACCCAATATAAAGACCCAGTCAACTACATGATCAAGTACCAAGTAGTTCGTCAAACATCGGTGATGTCACGGATATGATGATAGATATAGATAGATAGATAGATAGATATGCGCACACACACGTTTGAGAAAACATGTTTATGTCTGACGATATTAAAGTATATGTGCATGTGAGTGAATTATTATTGTGTGTTCTGCTAACATAAACTGCAACATTTTATAAGATTAACTGTACGTTAAGAAGTGATTAATTGACATCTCAAGTGATAGCCGAGCTGAAAATGTCAACACATCAAATTTCGCGTCAATGCCATGTCTCGCTTCGCTTGTTAGTAGCGGTTATTGTCGAAGTCAGCGACGGTGCAGGCGGTCTCTGGCGCGGTCTTGTTTCATACTAAGGGTTCGAAAAGCTCGTGAGTGCCTGAACGAAGCGCCTCCGTTCGTTTTTTTTCTACGCCTGATTCTCCGGTCTCAGTTTGTTGTTGTTGTTGTTGTTGTTGTTGTTGTTGTTGTTGTTGTTGTTGTTGTGTGTGTGTGTGTGTGTGTGTGTGTGTGTGTTGCTATAAATATATATTTATGCACAGAAAAAACACACATAGACACACCTGTCGTAAATTTCTGACCTAATTTTCTCCTCTGCATCTCTTGATATAATTTTAAGGAGATTCTCTGCATGTGACTTGTGTGTGCATTCCGGACCTCTTATAAGTCAGCATAAACAACCCATTCAGCAATTGGGTTGCTTGTTATTCATAAATTCCACAAGGAAGCCACGCCGAGACACTGAATCAGATGAGAAAATCTTGCGTTTTACATTTACAGATAATATAATATGTGATTCATATTTTGCAATCTCAGAATAAAGTGTTTTGCATTTATAACATTAACGAAAATATGTAATTGCTTACAAACACATTTTTTGTGTGGTTCAAAAACTGATTTGAGTGAAACGTTATCATCGCTGTTTAGTTACCGCGATTTTGCTAAAGTTACTAGATATATCAGTTCCAATTACTTTTTTTTAAGGAACATACCATATATTTCAAGCACTAATATTGGCATTGGACAAAACGTTGTAATGGTTCCATTGGCGCGACGGATTAGTGAAAATTGAGAAAAAGTAAGTGAGGTTTTGTGAGCCGGGACGTGAGAGGGAAGGAGAGGGAGGCGAGAAGTGACCGCGAATACTGCGTGGTCAGCGTTTTCGCCGCATAGAGACACCTGCCGTGAGTACAAGCTCTATTTTTGTGTTTGTTTTATGGGTAGCCATTAAGATTACACTAGTAAAATGAAGTTAGTGGTAAGCAGCAGTTAAATTAAGACTCTTGAAGCCAAGGCAATGTGATAGCAGAATGTTTAAAACTATGTAAAAAAAAAAAAAAAAAAAAAAA
>NC_051396.1:49466301-49468801 GCF_015228065.2 Penaeus monodon
GTTGATGTTTGGGTTGATAGATGATAGATGATGATGATGGAATTTTAAATAATGATGATGGCAATGACAACAAAAGTGGTGGTAATAATAGTAATGATAATAAATAAAGATGATAATAAATAATAGGATATGATAGTGATATGATTATGATGATAATCTCTTTAAAAGTGATATTACTGATAAAATAATGACAATTATAATATATAATAGTAGTAATAGGATATGATAATGATGATGATTATATGATAAATGCAAATAATGATAATTTTTAATGAAATAATGTAATATAATATGATAGTAATATAATTCATCTTAATTTCTTGTGTTTGTGTTTTTATGTGTGTGTTGTATGTGTGTTTGTGTGTTGTATGTGTGTTTTTGTGCGCGCGCGCACGTATGTGTTGCGCGCACGTATGTGGTATGCGCGAAAGAAAGTTTTTCGTCTCACAAAATATAGTCATCTTAACCATTCTAAATTTCTGAACTTAGTTTTTAAAAATATGCGCAGATACTATGAACTACATATTTCGATATAGTTATGGTAGCCCGATTGATTAGCGAAACAGCAATTTACGTTTGGTGGTAAAAGTTCAGGAATTTCATTTTCATGCATGACGGATCGCATGCAAGGAGGTTGTTGACTATTCAGACCTCGTTTGGTGACTGTATGACGTCATAGAGAACTAGGACATATATATATTTTTTTCATCGTTCATCTTGTTCCTCTGTGTCCCCTTCTCTTTCTGTGTGTTTTTCTTTTTTTTTTCTCTTCTTCTCCTTTTCTCTTTTATCTTTCTGTCTCTCTCTCTCTTTCTTCCCCTCTCTCTCTCTCTCTCTCTATTCCCTCTTCTCTTCTTCTCCCTCTCCTCTCTCCTCTCTCTCTCTCTCTCTCTCTCTATCTCTCTCTCTCTCTCTCTCTCTCTCTGACTCTCTCCTCTCTCTGACTCTCTTCTCTCTCTCTCTCTCTCTCTTCTCTCTCTTCTCTCTCTCTCTCATCTCTTTCTTCTCCTAATTCTTCTATAATACCATAATTTATTTCTCCAACCTTTCTCTCCCTCATCTCTTCTCCTCATCTCTCTCTCTCTCTTCACTATCTCATAGCTCTCTCTCTCTCTCCTCTTTCTCTTTATCTTCTCTTTCTATCTATCTATCTCACTCTCTCTCTCTCTCTCTATCTCTCTCCTCTCTATCTATCTCTATCTCTCTCGCGTCTCTATACTATCTTTCTCATTTCTATTCTCTTTATCTCTCACCTCCTCTCTATCTATCTCTCTCTCTCTCTCTCTCGCTTCTCTCTCTCTTCTTTCTCTCTTTCTCTCATTTCTCTCTCTCTGTTATTATGATTATTTTTATCATCATTATCATCTTCAAACCATTGTATCCTATCACCACTAATATCATTGTGACAAGTTTCTCGCCCTTTGTACTATCTTCAAAATTATTTTTACCTGTATATATTTTACGCGAATAGATCCAGACAAAAAATTATATTTGAAAATGATCAAAGAGATTGCTAAGAAAAGGCTTGTTCACTATTTGGTGAGTCATCAGCCAAATTATAATGTCCTGATGCGAAATTATCTGGTCTTTTTTTGGGGGGGGAGGGGTTGAGTTCCCCCTTAAAACACGGAACGTAAATTCTGGTGTTTGGCCTGTGTTATTTCGTTATATTTCTATATATTATTATCACCACACACACACACACACACACACACACACCACACACACACCACACACACACACAAACACACACACACACACACCACACACAACACACACATTACATACACGCCACACACACACACACACCACACACACAAACAATAAGAGATAGGACCGCACATTTCCAGCAGTCGCATTCGTCCTCATGATTCGCTATATGCGAATATCATCCTTGCCTCATACGAAATAAATAACTAAAATATGCTTCGTGGAGGGATCCCTGACTCAGCTGTAGGCGGCTACGTGTTCCCTGCAACCTTCGTGGGCCCCGGCTGAGGGGCACCGCACTTCCAGCTGTGTGTTGTGAGTTGTGTCTTGTGAGTTTGGTGTGTGGAGAGGGGTGTGTTTGAGTTGTGTGTTGAGAAGCGTGTGTGTTGAGAGTCGTGTGTTGAGAGCTGTGTGTAGAGAGCCTTGTGTTGAGAGGGTGTGTTGAGACGCCTGCTGTGTTGGGAGAGGCCTGTGTGTGGAGAGCGGTGTGTAGAGAGCGTGTGTGGGTGAGAGCCTGTGTGTTGAGAGCCTGTGTGTTAAGAGCCTGTGTGTTGTAGAAGCTGTGTGTTAAGAGCCTGTGTGTGAGGAGCCTGGTGTGAGAAGCCGTGTGTTAAGAGCACTGTTGTGTTGTGAGTTGTGTGTGAGAGCCTGTGGGTTGAGAGGCCTGTGTGTTGGAGCCTGTGTGTTGAGAGCCGTGTGTTGGAGAGTCTGTGTGTTGAGGCGTGTGTGTAGAGAGGTGTGTGTTGAGAGCCTGTGGTGTTGAGAGCTGTGTGTTAAGAGCCGGTGTTGT
>NC_051396.1:49473801-49498801 GCF_015228065.2 Penaeus monodon
TTTGTACTTGTATTGTAATAAAAAAAATATATATATCTATTATCATTATCATTTGTTATTATTACATGTATCGCTTGTCTCTGCTCTCTCTCTCTCTCTCTCATCTACTCTTTATCCTCTCTCTTTCTCTCTCTTTCTCTCTCTCTCTCTCTCTCTTCTCTCTCTCCTCTCCTCTTCTCTCCTCTTCTATCTCTCCTTTCTCTTCTCTCATCTTCCTCACTCACTCTCTCTCTCTCTCTTTCTCTCTCTCCTTATCCAGCTTACGTCCCCTTTCGTCATTTGAAAACCCGACAAAGTCATCTTACTGAAGTCATACTTCACATTCCCAACCTCTCACCACTTCCGCCCACTCCCCACTCCCCCTCCCCTCCCCCATCAACCTCTCGTCCCTCTGGCCTTATCCCACCCCTTTCACCTTCCCTGCTCCTCATACACCTATCCTATCATCTTTCCCTCATATCGGGGTTCTCCAATTTCATTCCTCTACCATCAGTCTCCCTCTTATCCTCTTCTCTCTTTTCCCTTCATTATTACTTCATCTCCTCTTTTCCCCGTTTCTCTCCCTTTTTCCCTTTCTCATCTTCATTTCCCTTTTTTTTCTCTTTCTCTCTCTCCATTTCCTCCTCCCCGTCCTCTCTCCATCTCCTCTCTCTCTCGGCTATTCCTCTTATCTCTATCCTTCCCCTTCCTCTCTCCTTTCCCCCTTTCCTTTCCCTTCCTGCTTCCCCCTTCTCTTCCCTTCTCTTCTCTTCCCCCTCCCACTCTCCATTCTCCCTTTCTTCGGTCCTCATGGAGTGCTCATCATGAACGAAGGGCAGAGAGAGAGACGAGAGACGAGAGGAGAGAGAGAGGAGAGGAGAGAGAAGAGAGAGAGAGAGAGAGCAGGAGAAAAGAAAAGAAAAGAAAGAAATGGAATGTTTTACCCTTCACTGATTGCATTTCTGACATCAC
The DNA here is from genome assembly GCF_015228065.2 of Penaeus monodon. Classification (NCBI taxonomy): domain Eukaryota; kingdom Metazoa; phylum Arthropoda; class Malacostraca; order Decapoda; family Penaeidae; genus Penaeus; species Penaeus monodon. Next base: position 49,474,753 of record NC_051396.1, read on the forward strand.
AGATTGCTAGAAATCTCCCCCGGAAAAAACATTACGGGATTCTTCTGAGGGCGGTTGACATCTCTCAATAGTCAGAAATATCATTCCGTTTAAATTATAATAATAAAAAAATATATGATCACCTGGGATTCTGAAATATCAGCCTAATATAATATTATACTGCAAATGATTTGCCAAAAATATTGTCACCTGTACATCCTCTCAAAACGAATTACAGTGTACGTAATTCTGCCTACATAATTTACAAACAGGAAACGTGTGACAGAAGCAGTGCGTTGGAAACTTTATTTTAACAAGCGAAGTTTAAATTACGAGATGGCCATCGATGGACCATTCAGGTTATACAATCATGAAGTAAAAGCATTTGTAAAAGACGATTCCCTGACGGCTGTAAACACGGCAAAAAGTGGAGGTTTATCTGAATTGCCACGTCTTGCAATACGAGGCTTTTGAAGGGAACTGGTGATATCATAGTGGTGTTGCACTGAGGTATATTTTACAGGGGAAAAGGTGAGTGGAGGGAAAATTCTTTCTTCTCTCTCGATATAACAGAAGTAGGAGGAAACCAAAAGTTAAATATTATGTGGTGTACAATGAGGTGAATCCAGACCAGTTGGTGTCCTTCCTGCCTTATTCTTTATCTCTGTCTCTTTATCTCTCTTTCTCTCCACAGTCACAACACACACAGACAGATCATTTTTATCAGGCAGAGGATCAGGAAAACGAGCAGAAAACGAACACGGATAGAGATAGATACAAGTGATAGGTTTGTATTTAGTTTTCTTATGTACACTCGTTAGATTTTCCTTTACCATTTACATTGTGATATAAGAATATATAACTAACTGTAAAACTGAGACAACACTGGCTGACTTGTGAGATTCTGTCCTCGGCACGTTGTTGAATGCGCTTTCGATTTTGCTGTTTCATTAATCGTCTCTTCTTACCTTTTGTTTTCGTCAGTTTGGGCTTTGGTTTATGGAATATATGAAATACATTCGAGTATATGTATACACACACACACAAACACATAGTACACATCATATCTGTCTACTATCTATTTTCTTTTTATGGTTTCTAACTCTTCTCTCTCTCTCTGCCCTGTGAGAAAATACATGGTGTAACATTATCCACCAAACCGACGCCATACCTGGCCTCCGTGGGACAGACTGTGTATGCTTGTGAGCCTGGCCTGCCCGAAAGTCCGAAGTAGCACGCAATTAAGGCCATTTAAGTTCCGCTGTTGGAGGCAGATACTCAAACTTTCACTTTATCTGACGGGTATCGAACCAGGATGTTCTGCACAGGTTGGAATCCAGGCAACAATGCAGCGAGGACCTCCTTCACAGACGCCTCACTTATCCTGGGACATGCCCTAGCATGGATGGCGACGTATGGTTAAAGTGGCGCGTATGGCAGACCCTGCACTTGCCTGGAAACGCCCACGAGGAGGAGACGGACGACACAGCGGCCCACACCCCGAAGGACTGACCCCCTCAAGCTGCAGCACATATTTACCGTTCGTGGAATAATGGCTGGAGGCATATCCTTATTGACTACTGCCTCTGATCGCCATACAATGGAGGAGTGAGGTCTCCGGGTGCGTCTGTCTCTGGCATATGATGATCATGATTTCTCCTCTCATCAAATTATTTCCACATAAGTGAGATCAATAAAATACAAGTAGTAACAGTTATAAAACATCAACTTTGTAGGCATATGACCGCGCAGTCTCTGTTTCAACCTTAATGATAGATCACACATTACTAATTAGCTCACAAGATCCAATTGATATGGATAACTACACTATCCAGCTGATTTCTTATTATAGGACAATTTGCATGTACGCGTTGATTTTTTAAAAATCCTCTTCAGTAAGTCATTATAGTTTATATATATTTACAATAGTTGTATTTCTTGTAATTTATGAACAAAATTTATGTTTAATGAAGAACATGCTATTCAAAACATATATTGAATTCCACTTTATTTCTAGAAAGTTTAAAAAACATCAAATGCATGGAGCTACGTAGCAGTTCAGAAATAAACAACAAGTCATGGATTATGAATCAATTAGGCATAACAGAACACCACCAAGATATCTAAGAAAAAGGACTCCCTCCCACCCATCCATTCTCCCTATCTCTATCACATTATACGAGATTGGTTTTGCTTTTCCTCTTCGGTGACCAGTCCTGCTTTAAGAGCTTTCTGAATAAAGTCTTTGATTGCGCAGTTCAAAAACCCGGATTTGCTGCGGGTGTGGCAGCAAAGGAGAACAGAGCAAGAGGTTAATGCTAATGTACTGTTGGCTCTTGAGTCGAGTTGTATTTGGTAGTCTTGTGTATTATATTGTTGATTGGATTTTGGTATGGTTAGTAAACATATTGTGATTTGTATACGTTATTCTTATTAGGGAAACAGAATACTGTATGTACACACTGTGGGTAGCCTAAACGTTTGGTTGTTAGTATTGTGCGTCAGCTTATTGTGCACTCGTCTAAAGTACGTGCACTGGGCAATTTGGGATGTAGCCCATTGCGTAGTTTATGTAACTGTAGTTGTATATACAAACATCTATAAACACACACACACACGCACATATATACATACATATATTCCGTGTTGTGGTGTGGTGTGGGTATGGTGTGTGTGTGTGTGTGTGTGTGTGTGTGTGGTGTGTGTGTGTGTGTGTGTGTGTAAGTGTGTGTGCACCAATATCATTATTATCATTATCATCATCATCAGAATCAGTATTATCATTATTATTATATTATTATTATTATTATCATTTATATTATCACATTATTATCATTTGCCACTCACACTCTCCCCTGATGGTCGTCCAGCCCGGGCACGTGACCGATCCGATGAAATAGAGCTCGATACCCTGTATATCCGGCTTGACACTGTATGAGCACGAGTGGTCGACCAGATCAACGTCTCCGTTTCTCCATAAACTGTAGAGGAATGGAGAGAAAAAGAATGAATATTAGTGGATAATGGGAGAGCTGGAAAGAATGTCAATGGGATTAAGGGATTAATGGTAGGAGGAGAGAAAATCAGCCAGAGATTAATGGCTGAGATGGATTTGAAATGTGTTTTATATATATTTCGTATAATTCTTGATATGGTAATAATGATTATGATAACAGTACTACTAATACATCTCCTATTACTAATAGTGAAAATGCTAGAAATATCATTGTAATGTGATGAAAAGTGGATTAATATGCAAACAGAATGGGAATATCAAAACACCACAACCCACAGTGCACCAAAATATCGAAATCCTAATCCAAGATAATTCTCACAAAGTTAATACCCAAGGTTTCAGTTTCTCCCTCGGGCGCCACTTACTCTTTAACTTGGTCCGTGATGGCGGGTAAAAAGAGGTCCTTTAACCCAAACCCGTAGCATCGTGGGGTCAAGGGTGCCACCAGTGCCACAACCAACACGGCACTCACAAAAGTTGAACTCAAACCCATTGTAGATTATTAATGTGTTTGACTGAGGTCTTAACGGTATGTGGTTTTGTGAGGGAATGTGTGATTTAGAGCGATTTCTGGTTATATAGTATCCTGAACTCCCACACGTGAGGAGGTGCCAGCGGTCGCCACATTCGTCGATTGGTATTAATTCCTTATTTCATTAAAAGTTAGCTAATGAAATATGATCTATCTATCTCTTTCTCTCTCTATATATATGTATATATATATAAAACGCACATTTTCATGAAATAGCAAAAAACTATAAAACGATTTCAATTTTCCAATCGTTTCTCAAAGTACTTGACGTCACGACAATGAAAGTTTTTTGTTCAAGTCTCCAACTCGGAAAATCCCGGTAATTTAATATATTGTTTTTTACTGATTTCGACACTTTCTCGTCTTATTTTCTTCGTATTTCCCATCTTTGTCCTTCATCGAAGCTCTCGTCTTGAGCTGTACGTTACTGCTGTCTGTCGCTCTGTCTATCTTTGTTCTCTCTCTCTCATATCTCTTCGGCTACGCTCTCTCTCTTAGATTACCGATTCAATCTCGTGTCTCTTACCTCGTCTTTATTTTAATGGTGATGATGATGATGATGGTGATGATGATGATGGTGGTGGTGGTGATGCTGATGATGATGATCATGATGGTGATGATGATGGTGATGATGATTATGGTGATTGTGATGATGCTGAATGATGATGATCATGACTGGTGAGATGATGGATGATGAGTGGTGATGGTGATGATGATGGTGATGATGATGGTGGTGGTGGTGATGGTGATGATGATGGTGACGATGATGATGGCAGTGATAATGATGGTGGTGGTGATGGGAATGATGATGGGGATGATGATGGTGATGATGATGACGGCGGTGATAATGGAGATGATGGTGATGGTGAAGATGATGGTGATGATGAGGATGGTTTGATGACGATGGTGAGGATAAAAAAGATGATAATGCCAAAGCTAATAAATGATAATGACAATAATGGTAATAATAATCATAATATCAGTGATAATGTTCATAATCAGGGTAATAAAGGTGATGATAACGATAACAATAAGAAAAATTGATAATCATAACACGATAATAAAAATTAGTAATTATCATTATTGCTAAAATATCATCGCATTATTGTTACAAATCATAATTACCATTATTACTATTATCTTATGACTTTCGATCAATAATGAATAGAAAGTGATATGATAATGATAATGATAGTAATGACAGGTATTAGTATAATGCTAGTAATAATAACTTATAATGTTAGTAGTTTTCATTATCATAATTGTTTTTGTTATTATCATTATAAATATTTGTTATCTACCTAATTATAATTGTAATCATTACCAATGATATCATTACCATCATAATATATCATTATTGCCATCATTAGCATTATGGAGCGTTTCTTGTTTATCATGTTTGTGGTTGTTTTATTTCTTCATATCAACCGTCATCACATCATCTACACCATCATCATAACTAGATTTTTTTTATATTTTCCATTTTCCCCCCCCCCCCCCCCCAGTTTTGAACATGCCAATAGGAACGTTCACTTAAAAAAAGAAAGAAAAAAAATGTAACCTCGCACACGCAATGCAACAGTGCACATACAACGCACCCCCCCCCCCCACCCAACCCAGCAACACAACACATGATGTCAGAAACAAACAGCCAAATCACAATACTTCACTTTTTGCCGAAGACAACGGAACTGGCAGCTTAGTGACGTCAGACATGTGGTACGTTTCTCGGAAATTCTCAACGGGTTAGAACCTATTTTTCGGTTATGTGTTTATTGTGTGTGTGTGAATGTTCATGATGGATGTATGTATATAAGTGTGTGTGTTGTGTAGATGGTGTGTGTGTGTGTGTGCGTGTGTGTGTGTGTGTGTGTGTGCTTTAGCTCATTGCGGTGGCTCTCTACATCTCATCTGACTTCTTCCCGAGCACAAGAATTTTCCTTTTCTTGCGGACACACTTCTTCAACAGTTGCCAAGATTCTAACTGCTCGAAAAGAACACAGGTCACGAGCCAAAATACGCCACAAAACATACCAGAAGAGAGAGAAAATGATTTTATTTCATATACGTATTTTTCTCTTATTCTGCCTATGAAAATTCTGCGGCACCCCCAAGTTCCGCTAGTTGGTAATCACTGGATTAGCTAAAGAACTCTCTGTGCGTCCCTCCTTCTTTGTATTCTGGTGATTGTGCCTCCTTGTATCCACCTTCTGTACCACATATATGTCTCTAACATTCTTTACTCTCTCTCTCTCTCGACACACACACACACACAACACACACACACACAAGGTACAGTCCTCACGCTTAAAACCATGGAGTCTGGAGGTGGATAATGGTTATTCTGGCAAGCTATGTGCAGTTTTTAAAATTATCTACAACCAGGAAAGAATCCAATTTAGGGAAAATTCAAACAGCAAAACTTAAGAACAAAGACTGACTTTTAAGGCAACAGGTGGCTCTAAAATATCAATGAGATTCATAGAGTTGGACAACTGCGCCCAAGCAATGCTGCCACATCACTGGGTAATTAGTGAAACAGTATTTTTTAAAATTTTATTATGAGCAAACCAAACTATTTATGAGGTGTATATAATCTATACTATGTTCGGGAATACAAAGTCGACATTAGAAATTGCCGAAAGGCACAATTTGGTTTTATTTGAAGTGAAAGCGTATCACTTGCGACCAAGTTTCGAAAACTTTTAACCACCCTAGCTTCGAATACACTGACGTACCGACGCTATGAACTGTCGTTATGTTATTGGAACCTGAGAAGCGGTGGATCTACAGTTTCCTTATCATTCTTGTAAGAGCCTTCACTCAACGAACATTTTTTTTATTATATAAGACAACATGAAAACTACAATTAGTATCTGCTGTGACCACGGCGCTCAACATGAACCTACCGTTAAAAAAAAAAAAGTACAACGGCGCGGAAAGTTGGAATGTGTATATTATATACATATAGGGGATGTTTATGATGTTTTAAGATCGAAATATTTTAGAAGAATTTACGTAATAAACACAAACACAAACAGTAACGTGTACACAATGTATGAAAAGGGAAAAACTGCCCACAGTAAGAAGTGAAAACATATAAATAACTAGTTCCTTTCTTACTGTGGCTGTTTCCTTTTCAACTTCACATAAATTTTGGAAATCGATCCCGACATTGTCACCTAAACGTTGGTCTCAACATTTATCATATTTGTATAATCTGCGTGCAGTTGGAGCAACTTCAATTCGGATATCTTTTAAAACGCATCTATGATACTAAAAACATAATATAACACGTACACCCGCCAAAAAAATTGCATTTGCTTGTCTGGGTTATTGACTGAAATATTACTTATCTTATGGCCACGTGGACATTGAGTATGGATGTATATATACAGACACACACACACACGTATGTGTGTGTGTGTGTGTGCGCGCGAGTATGGGTGTATGTAAGTATGTGAGATAGGTAATTTGCGTAAATCAAAACTAGATACGCAGTGGGTGAGTCTGTTGTAGATGGTGGGTTGGGAACCATCAACAAGATTACCTAACCATGGGGGTTAAGAGAAAGATCTGGGTTAGCACCCAATATTAAAGACCCAGTCAACTACATGATTCAAGTTACAAGTAGTTCGTCACATCGGGGAGTCACGGATATGATGATAGGATATAGATAGATAGATAGATAGATATGCGCACACAACGTTTGAGAAAAACATGTTTATGTCTGACGATAATTTAAAGTAATGTGCATGTGAGTGAATTATGATTGTGTGTTCTGCACATAACTGCAACATTTTATAAGATTAACTGTACGTTTAAGAAGTGATTAATTGACATCTCAAGTGATAGCCGAGCTGAAACTGTCAAACACATCAAATTTCGCGGTCAATGCCATGTCTCGCTTCGTACTTGTTAGTAGCGGTTATTGTCGAAGTCAGCGACGTGCAGGCGGTCCTGGACGGTCTTGTCCTACTAAGGGTACGAAAAGCTCGTGAGTGACCTGAACGAAGCGCCTCCGTTCGTTTTTTTTTTACGCAGATTCTCCGGTTCTCAGTTTGTTGTTGTTGTTGTTGTTGGTGTTGTTGTTGTTGTGTTGTTGTTGTTGTGTGTGTGTGTGTGTGTGTGTGTGTGTGTGTGTGTGCTGTGTGGTGTGTGTGTGTGTGTGTGTGTGTGTTGCTTAAGTATATATTTATGAACAGAAAAAACACACATAGAACACCTGTCGTAAATTCTGACAATTTTCTCCTCTGCTCTCTTGATATAATTTTAAGGAGATTCTCTGCATGTGGACTTGTGTGTGCATCGGACCTCTTAAGCAGCAAAACAAAACCCATCAGCCAATTGGGTTGTTGTTATTCATAATTCCACAGGAAGCACGCCGAGACACTGAATCAGATGAGAAAATCTTGCGGTTTTACATTTACAGATAATATAAATGTGATTATATTTTGCAATCTCAGAATAAAGTGTTTTGCATTTATAACATTAACGAAAATATGTAATTGCTTACAAAAACACATTTTTGTGTGCGTTCAAAAAACTGATTTGAGTGAAACGTTATCATCGCTGTTTAGTTACCCGCGATTTTGCTAAAGTTACTAGATATATCAGTTCCAATTACTTTTTTTTAAGGAAACAACCATATATTTCAACCACTAATATTGGCATTGGGACAAAACGTTGTAATGGTTCCATTGGCGCGACGGATAGTGAAAATGGAGAAAAAGTAAGTGAGGTTTGTGAGCCGGGACGGAGAGGAAGGAGAGGGAGCGCAGAAGTGGACCGCGAATACTGCGTGGTCAGCGTTTTCGGCCGCATAGAGACACCTGCCGTGGAGTACAAGCCTCTATTTTGTGTTTGTTTTGGGGTAGCCATTAAGATTACACTAGTAAAAAATGAAGTTAGTGGTAAGCAGCAGTTAAATTAAGACTCTTGAAGCCAAGGCAATGTGATAGCAGAATGTTTAAAACTATGTAAAAAAAAAAAAAAAAAAAAAAAAAAAAGATCGGTGGATACTTTGCACAGGGACACGACCATTTGGAGAGAGAATACTGAAAAGTCTGACAAGGAAGTCAAAGAACTCAAGGAAAAGGTTGAAGAAGTAGAACCCAAGATTGGCAACGGTAGTCAAATCGAAGCAAAGACTCTACAAGAAAAAAAAATGATGAAGTAAATCAAAGTAGAGGAAAGTATTAAGCAGATTGAAAGGGATTTGTCAAGCAGCCAAGTCTCAGATAATGGAAGAGGCAAAAAAGATAACAGCTACATACGCCGATTTATCTAAAAGAAAGGAAACAATAAATTAAACGAAATAAAAGCTAGAAAAAGACACCAAAACCACAAAGGGAGAAATAAAGACGACTTTATGTCATATCTTCGGCAACACACAAAGAATATCGCTAATTTGGCTGATGTAAAAAAGAACATAATCATATTGGAACACGAAAAAAAGTTGTTGAAGATGGAATGGAACAATACAGCGAAGACAAGAAATTGATTGTCAATATTCATAAGGTCATAAATCCCGTATTGTAGGAGTAGAATATCAGAACTCACAGGATTTTGGGATTATTCAAACAGGGAAAGAAACCCCCTTTGAAGGTGGCATTCATGAATAAGCAAATGGTAACTGATGCAATAAAGAAAGCAAAGTCCTGACCACCCACGAAGAATAAATAAAATCTGGATAAGAGAAAATATGGCTAACGATGACAGAGAAATATTGCAAAAAAAAAAAAAAAAAGGAAGAGGTAAAAATAAAAAACGGGCAAAAGGACTGGAGAAGAAGAAGAGAGAGAAAAAAAAGAGGCCTCCAAGCAAAACGTCTACTGTCGGAATCAAAATGTGGAGACAGACAAACATTGCCCTTGCAGCCAAAAGGAATACTGAGAGATTATAAAGAAATAGTTTATACAAATAAAGATGGTTTATCTTCGAAGTTACTGAAACTAGATATAGTTGTTGAAATGAATAAACCAGATGTAATATGCATCACTGAATCCCTCCGTAGACGATGTAACATTAGGACTCAGAGACTTCGAAATTTGGAGAAAAGATAGGGCAAATGAATTTTGTCTTTTCCAAAATGTAACAGATCATATCAGGATAAGAGGGCTAGATAGATGGATAGATAGATAGTCTGTGCTTGACCTCCTCCTCCTCTGGGAAATGTGACCATGTACTAAAACACTGTCTGCTACAGGAAAAACTCATCGTAAATAAGGAGATAAATGGGAATACAATTACAAAAGATTATTAAAAGCCTTAAAGATTTTTTTGATGCCATAAGATTGGGAAAGACTCCTGGACGAAGAAAACCTTGATACGTAATATTTTAAATTTTGCGAAGTCTATGAAGGAGTAGAAGATTTTGTATCAAGATTCAAAACTGAAGCAAGAAATGGCCAAAAGTTGTTCAATGATAAATGGAAGAAAATGAGAGAAAACAAACAGCTCCTTTGGAAAAGCTTCAGAAGACATAGCTCACAGGCAGCGTATAAAGTTGGTATAAAGTTGGAAGAAATGAGTATATCCAAACCATGAGGGAGACGGAATTAGCCTTTGAAAAGGATATAATCAATAAATGTTTAAATCAATCGAAACACTTCTTTAACTATATAAACTGCAAGGTAGAGATCAAATTAACGCCATCAAAGACAATAACACTGTTTATACTAAAGAGGAGGAAATGTGTGAAATCCTTAGTGAGAAATTCCAGTCAGTGTTTGTTCAAGGCCTATTCTTTGACATGGCAAGTAATCACGCAAATGCAAATCAAAATATCGAAAACATCACACTCTAAAAGAATAAAATTAAAGGCCACCTAAAGGAGTTAGACAACTCTAAAGCAGAGAGGGACCAGATGAGGTATCTAACGGGGTTTCTGAGGGAATGTCGCGGTGAACTTGTACTTCTGGTATTGTTAATAATTCCAAAATATCCAGCGAGACAAAAGATCGGAAACTCGATACTGTTACAACTAAGTATAAATCAGTTCGTAACTGGTGCTACAATGTAAATTGGTAAAAGGGGATAGTTAGGAACAGTAGGGTGAAGTGACTTGAAAAATACGATATATCAAATAAACACTTCGTTTTTTTGGGAAGAAGGTCATGTGTAAAACCTCTGTTTTAGAAAGAGATTCTGAAATATTACAAGACAGAAACGCTGGATGGATTGGCAAACTTAGGCTTAAAGGCATTTTGACAGGTGTATCATTGAAAGATTCTTATGGAAATTAGAACACCTAGGCAGAGGGAAACTCCTCGAAGGGATTGGAAGACTTCAGGAAAGACAGTATAAGCACCATAACAGACGGGAAGCACTCTGGAGACTAGTGACTAGCGGAGTACCTCAAGGATCGGTCTTGGCGCTATTTCGATGTGATTTAGGATTAGGAGATTTATCAGAAAATGGAATTCAGCACAAGTAAATGCCATGTAATCAGGTCCACTATATCAGTACAATTAGGAGGCGTAGTATTAAACCCAGCAGATAGGGAATGAGACCCTTGGGATAATCACAAACGGAACCTAATCCCCAAGACGGTATATATATATGAAAAGGTCACAAAATGCTAAGGCGATTGCCAGCATGAAGAGGGCATTCGTGTATGTGGACGAGGATATTGTGGAAGAAGATCATTAAGCAATCATAAGACTGGTGTGGAGTGGATGCAGTGATATGGAGTCTCAAAAAAAAAAAAAAAAAAAAAAACAAGAAAGAAAATAATAAGAAGAATAATCAATCATAATAAGAAGAAGAAGAATGAAAAGAAGAGAAGAAGAAGAAGAAGAGAAGAAGACAAGAAAAAAAAAAAAAAAACAAAAAAAAAAAAAATAATATATATATATTATATAATAATACTATATATATATAATATATATATATAAGATTACATTATATATATACTATTTATATATATATAATATATATATATATATATATATATATATATATTTTTTTTTTTTTTTTCTATTTTGTTTTTTTTCTTTTCTTTTATTCTTCTTCTTATCTTCTTCTTCTTCGTATTCTTCGTCTTCTTCAGTCTTCTTCTTCTTATTTCTTCTTTCTTTCTTTTTTTTTTTTTTTTTTTTTTTTGAGGACTCCAGATCACTGCATCCCACTCACACCAGGTCTTATGCTGGCGTAGGATCTTCTTCACCATATCCTCTCCACATACACGAATGCCCTCTTCATGCTGGCAATCAGCCTTAGCATTTTGTGGACCTTTTCATATATATATACGATCATTTGGGATTAGGTTCCTGTTTGTGATTATCCAAGGTATCATCCCTATCTGCTGGGTTTAATACTACGCCTCCTAATTTGTACTGATCTAGGGACCTGATTACAGGCATTACTGGTGCTGAATTCCATTTTCTGAGTAAATCTCCTAATCCTAAATCACTGATGAGAATAGCGCCAGACCGATCCTTGGGTACTCCGCTAGTCACTAGTCTCCAGAGTGATCGTCTTCTGCTTTATGGTGCTTATCTGTCTTTCATGAAGTCTTTAATCCCTTCGAGGAGTTTCCCTCTGCCTAGGTGTTCTAATTCCATAATATCTTCAATGAGACACCTTATCAATGCCTTTTTTTAAAAGCCTAAGTTTGCACAATCCATCCAGCCGTTTCGTCTTGTAATATTTCAGAATCTCTTTCAAGAAACAGAGGTTTACACATGACCTTCCTTCCCAAAAAAACGAAGTTGTTATTTGAATATCGTATTTTTCAAGCACTTCAACTACTGTTTCCTAACTATCCCTTTTAACCATTTACATTGTACACCCGTTAACGAAACTGGATTTATAATTAGCGTGTACATGAGCGAGTTGACGATCTTTTGTCTGACTGGATTTTGGAAATATAACAATAAAGAGTTACATAGTTCACCGGCACATTCCCTAGAAACCCGTTAGATACCTCATCTGGTCCCTCTGCTTTAGAGTTGTCTAACTCCTTTAGGTGGCCTTTAATTTTATTCTTTTAGAGTGTGATGTTTTCGATATTTTGATTTGCATTTGCGTGATTACTTGCCATGTCAAAGAATAGGCCTTGAACAAACACTGACTGGAATTTCTCACTAAGGATTTCACACATTTCCTCCTCTTTAGTATAAACAGTGTTATTGTCTTTGATGGCGTTAATTTGATCTCTACCTTGCAGTTTATATAGTTAAAGAAGTGTTTCGATTGATTTAAACATTATGATAATCCTTTTCAAAAGGTATTCCGTCTCCTCATGGTTTGGATTTATAACTCATTCTTCCAAACTTTATACACCTTTATACGATGCTGTGAGCTATGTCTTCTGAAGCTTTTCCCAAAGGAGCGTTTGTTTTCTCTCATGTTCTTCCATTTATATTGAACAACTTTGGCATTTCTTGCTTCAGTTTTTGAATCTTGATACAAAATCTTCTACTCCTTCATAGACTTCGCAAAATTTAAAATATTACGTATCAAGGTTTTCTTCGTCCAGGAGTCTTTCCCAATCTTATGGCATCAAAAAAATCTTTAAGGCTTTTAATAATCTTTTGTAATTGTATTCCCATTTATCTCCTTATTTACGATGAGTTTTTCCTTGTTAGCAGACAGTGTTTAAGTACATGGGTCACATTTCCAGAGGAGGAGGAGGTCAAGGCACAGACTATTATCTATCCATCTATATAGCCCTCCTATTCCTGAATATGATCGGTACATTTTGGAAACGACCAAAATTCATTTGCCCTATCTTTTCTCCAAATTTCGAAGTCTCTGAGTCCTAATGTTACATCGTCTACGGAGGGATTCAGTGATGCATATTACATCTGGTTTATTCATTTCAACAACTATATCTAGTTTCAGTAACTTCGAAGATAAACCATCTTTATTTGTATAAACTATTTCTTTATAATCTCTCAGTATTCCTTTTGGCTGCAAGGGCAATGTTTGTCTGTCTCCACATTTTGATTCCGACAGTAGACGTTTTGCTTGGAGGCCTCTTTTTTTTCTCTCTCTTCTTCTTCTCCAGTCCTTTTGCCCGTTTTTTATTTTTACCTCTTCCTTTTTTTTTTTTTTTTTGCAATATTTCTCTGTCATCGTTAGCCATATTTTCTCTATCCAGATTTTATTTATTCTTCGTGGGTGGTCAGGACTTTGCTTTCTTTATTGCATCAGTTACCATTTGCTTATTCATGAATGCCACCTTCAAAGGGGGTTTCTTTCCCTGTTTGAATAATCCCAAAATCCTGTGAGTTCTGATATTCTACTCCTACAATACGGGATTTATGACCTTATGAATATTGACAATCAATTTCTTGTCTTCGCTGTATTGTTCCATTCCATCTTCAACAACTTTTTTTCGTGTTCCAATATGATTATGTTCTTTTTTACATCAGCCAAATTAGCGATATTCTTTGTGTGTTGCCGAAGATATGACATAAAAGTACGTCTTTATTTCTCACTATTGTGGTTTTGGTGCCTTTTTCTAGCTTTTATTTAGTTAATTTATTGTTTCATTTCTTTTAGATAAATCGGCGTAGTAGCGTTATCTTTTCGCCTCTTCATTACGAGACTTGGCTGTCTTGACAAATCCCTTTCAATCTGCTTAATACTTTCCTCTACTTTGATTACTTCATCATTTTTTTTTCTTGTAGAGTCTTTGCTTCGATTTGACTACCGTTGCCAATCTTGGGTTCTACTTCTTCAACCTTTTCCTTGAGTTCTTTGACTTCCTTGTCAGACTTTTCAGTATTCTCTCTCCAAATGGTCGTGTCCCTGTGCAAAGTATCCACCGATCCCTTCAAATTCAACGTTTTTTTTTTTTTTTTTTTTTTTTTTACATAGTTTTAAACATTTGCATCACCATTGCCTTGGCTTCAAGAGTCTATAATTTAACTGCTGCTTACCAATAACTTAATGTTTACTAGTGGAATCTTAAATGGCTACACTAAAACAAACACAAAAATAGAGCTTGTACTCACGGCGGTGTCTCTATGCGGCTGAAAACGCTGACCACGCCAGTATTCGCGGTCACTTTCTCGCCTCCCCTCTCCTCCCTCTCACGTCCCGGCTCACAAAACCTCACTTACTTTTTCTCAATTTCATAATCCGTCGCGCCAATGGAACCATTAAACGTTTTGTACAATGCCAATATTTAGTGCTTGAAATATATGGTATGTTCCTTAAAAAAAGTATTGGAAAGGATTATATCTAGTAAATTTAGAAAATCGCGGTGCGCTACTAAACAGCGATGATAAAGTTTTCACTCAAAATCAGTTTTGAACCACACAAAAAAAAAAATTGTTGGTTTGTAAGCATATTAACATATTTCGTTAATGTTATAAATGCAAAACACTTATCCGAGATTGCAAAAATATGAATCACATATAATTATCTGTAATGTAAACAACGCAAGATTTTTCATCTGATTCAGTGTCTCGGCTTGGCTTCCTTGTGGGAATTTATGAAAACAAGCAACCCAATTGCTGAATGGTTGTTTATGCTGACTTATAAGAGGTCCGGAATGGCCCCCACCACAAGGGGGGGGGGTCACATGCAGGAATCTTCCTGTAAAATTATATCCAAGAGATTGCAGAGGAGAAAATTAGGTCAGAAAATTTACGACAGTGTGCTTATGTGTGTTTTTCTGTTGCATAAATTATATATTATAGCAACACACACCCACACACACACAACACACACACACACACACACACACCAACAACAACAACAACAACAACAACAACAACAAACAACAACAACAACAAAAATGAGACCGGGAGAATAAGGCGTAAGAAAAAAAACGAACGGAGGCGCTTCGTTCAGGCACTCACGAGCTTTTTCGAACCCTTAGATGAAAAACAAGACGCGCCAGGAGACCGCCTGCACCGTCGCTGACTTCGACAATAACGCTACTAACAGAGAAGCGAGACATGGCATTGACGCGAAAATTTGATAGTGTTGACATTTTCAGCTCGGCTATCACTTGGAGATGATCAATTAATCACTTCTTAACGTAAGTTTAATCTTATAAAATGTGTGCAGTTTATGTTAGCAGAAACACAATAATAATTCACTCACATGCAACATATACTTTAATATCGTCAGAACATAAACATGTTTTCTCAAACGTGTGTGTGCGCAATCCATCTATCTATATCTATCTATATCTATCATTCATATCCGGACATCACCGAATGTTTGACGAACTACTGGTACTTGATCATGTAGTAGACTGGGTCTTATATTGGGTGGCCAACCAGGATCTTTCTTTCCTAACCCACATGGTTAGGTAATCATTGTTGATGGTTCCAAACCCCCACCATTCATACAACAGAACACCCATAGTATTAGTTTTGATTTACGCAAATTACCTATCTCACATAGTACATAACACATACTCGCGCGCACACACACACACACCACATACGTGTGTGGTGTGTATGTATAATACATGGCATACATCAAATGTCAAATGAGCCATAAGATAAGTAAGTATTTCAGCAATACCAGACAAGCGAAATGCAATTTTTTTTGCGGTTTGTACGTGTTATATTAGGTTAAGTATCATAGGATGCGTTTTAAAAAGATATCCGAATTGAAGTTGCCTCCAAACTGCACCAGATTATTAACAAATAATGATAAAAGTGAGACCAAAGTTAGGTGACAAGTGTCGGATCGATTCCAAAAATTTATGGTGAAGTGACAAAGGAAACAGCCACAGTAAGAAAGGAAACTATTTAGTTATATAGTTCACTTTTTACTGTGGCAGTTTTCCTTTTCATCATGTGTACACGTTATACTGTTTGTGTTTGTGTTTATTACGTAAATTCTTCTAAAATATTTCGATCTTAAAACATCTAGTAAAACATCCATATATGTATATAATATTACAATTTCAAACTTTCCGCGCCGTTGTACTTTTTTTTTTTAACGGTAGGTTCATGTTTGAGCGCACGTGGTCACAGCAGATACTTAATTGTAGTTTTCAGTTGTACTTATAACGAAGAAAAAAAAAGTGTTCGGAGTGAAGGTCTTAAACAGAAGAGAAGGAACTGTAGAGCCACCGCTTCTCAGGTGCCAATAACATTAACGACAGTTCGTAAGCGTCGGTAGCAGGTATTCGAAGCTAGCGGTGGTTAACAAGTTCGAAACGAAACGTGGTAGAGTGAACGCTTCACTTCAAATAAAACCAACTTGTGCCTTTCGCAAGTTCCCTAATGTCGACTTTTGTATCGAAACATATTATAATTACTATAACATCATAAATAGTTTGGTTTTCTCATAATAAAATTTAAAAAATACTGTTTCACTAATACCCAGTAGTGGCAAGCATTGCTTGGGCGCAGTGTCAAATCTATGGAAAATATCATGATTGTTAGAGACAC
Organism: Penaeus monodon; assembly: GCF_015228065.2. NCBI lineage: Eukaryota > Metazoa > Arthropoda > Malacostraca > Decapoda > Penaeidae > Penaeus > Penaeus monodon. Next base: position 49,491,653 of record NC_051396.1, read on the forward strand.
CTGTTGCAACTTAAAGTCAGTCTTTTGTTCTTAAGTTTTGCTGTTTGAATTTTCCCTAATTGGATTTCGTCCTGTGTAGATATTTTACAAAACCTGCACAAGCATTGCCAGATAAACATTATCACCTCCAGGACTCATGGTTGGAAGCGTGAGGAACTGTACATTGTGTGTGTGTGTGTGTGTGTGTGTGTGTTGTCGAGAGAGAGAGAGAGGTAAAGAAGGTTTAGTAGACAATATGGTAGGTACAGAAGGTTGGATACAAGGAGGCACAATCAGCAAGAAATAAAAAGAAGGAGGGACGCACAGAGCGTTCTTTAGCTAATCCAGTGATTACCAAACTAGCAGGAAACTTGGGGTGCCGACAGAATTTTCATAGCAGAATAAAGAAAAAAATTACGTATATAAATAAAAATCCATTTTCTCTCTCTCTTACTGGATGTTTTGTAGTGGCGTGATTTTGGCTCGTGACCTGTGTTCTTTTCGAGCAGTAAGAATTCTTGGAACTGGTGAAGAAGTGGTCCGCAAGAAAAAAGGAAAATTCTTTGTGCTGGGAAGAGTCAGATGAGATGTAGAGAGCACCGAATGAGCTAACAGCACACACACACACACACACCCACACACACACATCACACACACCATAATAACACACACCACACTTATAACATACATCCAGACATAAACCATTCACAACACACATTATAATAAAAACATAACACGAAAAAATAGGTTCTAACCCGTTGAGAATTTCCGATGAAATCGTACCACATTATGAACGTCACTAGAGCTGCCAGTTCCGGTGTCTTCGGCAAAAAAGTGAAGTAATTGGATTGCTGTTTGTTATGAATCTGGTTTGGTTATTGCTGGGGGTGTTGGTGGGGGGGGGGGCGATGCGTTGTTATGTGCACTGATTGCTGTGCTGTGCGAGTTTACATTTTTTTTCTTTCTTTTTTAAGTGAACCGTTCCTATTGGCATGTTCAAACTGCAAAATGGAAAATATAGAAAAAAAAATCTAGTTATGATGATGGTTGTAGATGATGATGATGACAGTGATACTGAGATAATAAAAACAAACAAACACACATGATAATAACAAGAAGAAACGCTCATAATGATAATGATGGCAATTAATGATTAATATTAAGATGGTAACGATATCATTGTAATGATGACAATTAATAATGATAACAAATTATGATAATTGATAATAACAAAAACAATTATGATAATGAAACTACTAAATTATAGTTAATATTACTAGCATATTACTAATACCGGTCATTACTATCATTATCATTATCCATATCACTTCTTATCCATTATTATCGAAAGTCATAAGATAATAGTAATAATGGTAAAAAATTATGATGTGTAACAATAATAGCGATGATATTTAGCAATAATGATAATTACTAATTTTTATTATCGTTATGATTACTTTTCATTATGGTTATCGTTATCATTACCTTTATTACCATTATTATGAACATTATCACTGGATATTATGATTATTATTACCATTATGTCATTATCATTATGTAGCTTTGGCATTATCATCTTTTTTACCTCACCACGTCCTCAAACAATCCTCATCATCCCATATCTTCACCATCACCATCATCGCCATTAATTCACCGCCGTCATCATCATAATCATCTCCATCATCATCATCATCATTATCACCATCGTCATCCCCACCATCATCATCATCACCACCATCAGCAGCAGCAGCATCGTCGTCATTATCATCATCACCATTACCACCACCATCATCATCCCCATCATCATCACCATCATGATCATCATCATCAGCATCATCACAATCATCATCATTATCATCCTCACCATCATCCCCATCATCACCATAATCATCATCACCATCATCATCACCATCATTATCATCATCATCAGCATCACCACCACCACCATCATCATCATCACCATCATCATCATCATCACCATTAAAATAAAGACGAGGTAAGAGACAGCGAGATATAGAACGGTAAATAAAGAGAGAGAGCGATAGACCAAGAGAGAGAGAGAGAGAGAGAAAACGAGATAGACAGAGCAGACAGACAGACAGAACGACAGCTCAAGACGAGAGCTTCGATGAAAGGAGAAAAATGGGAAATACAGAAGAAAGATAAGGACGAGAAAGTGTCGAAATAAATAACTTACCGGGATTTTCCGAGTTGGAGACTTTGAACAAAAAACTTTCATTGTCGTGACGTCAAGTACGTTTTGAGAAACGATTGGAAAATTGAAATCGTTTTATAGTTTTTTGCTATTTCATGAAAATGTGCGTTTTATATATATATACATATATATAGAGAGAGAAAGAGATAGATAGATCATATTTCATTAGCTAACTTTTAATGAAATAAGGAATTAATACCAATCGACGAATGTGGCGACCGCTGGCACCTCCTCACGTGTGGGAGTTCAGGATACTATATAACCAGAAATCGCTCTAAATCACACATTCCCTCACAAAACCACATACCGTTAAGACCTCAGTCAAACACATTAATAATCTACAATGGGTTTGAGTTCAACTTTTGTGAGTGCCGTGTTGGTTGTGGCACTGGTGGCACCCTTGACCCCACGATGCTACGGGTTTGGGTTAAAGGACCTCTTTTTACCCGCCATCACGGACCAAGTTAAAGAGTAAGTGGCGCCCGAGGGAGAAACTGAAACCTTGGGTATTAACTTTGTGAGAATTATCTTGGATTAGGATTTCGATATTTTGGTGCACTGTGGGTTGTGGTGTTTTGATATTCCCATTCTGTTTGCATATTAATCCACTTTTCATCACATTACAATGATATTTCTAGCATTTTCACTATTAGTAATAGGAGATGTATTAGTAGTACTGTTATCATAATCATTATTACCATATCAAGAATTATACGAAATATATATAAAACACATTTCAAATCCATCTCAGCCATTAATCTCTGGCTGATTTTCTCTCCTCCTACCATTAATCCCTTAATCCCATTGACATTCTTTCCAGCTCTCCCATTATCCACTAATATTCATTCTTTTTCTCTCCATTCCTCTACAGTTTATGGAGAAACGGAGACGTTGATCTGGTCGACCACTCGTGCTCATACAGTGTCAAGCCGGATATACAGGGTATCGAGCTCTATTTCATCGGATCGGTCACGTGCCCGGGCTGGACGACCATCAGGGGAGAGTGTGAGTGGCAAATGATAATAATGATAATAATAATGATAATAATAATAATAATAATAATAATAATGATAATAATGATGATGATGATGATGATAATGATAATAATGATATTGTGCACACACACTTACACACACACACACACACACACACACACACACACACACACACACACACACACACACACACACACACACACACACACACACACGGATATATGTATGTATATATGTGCGTGTGTGTGTGTGTTTATATATGTTTATATATACAACTACAGTTACATAAACTACCATGTGGCTACATCCAAATGCCCAGTGCACGTACTTTATACGAGTGCACAATAAGCTGAAGCAACAATACTTAACAACCAAACGTTAGGATACCCACAATGTGTAACATACAGTATGCTGTTTCCCTAATATAGAATAACGGTATACAACACAATAATGTGTAATAACATACCAAAATCAAATACAACAATATAATACACAAGACTACCACATACAACTCGACTCAAAGAGACAACAGTACATTAGCATTAACCTCTTGCTCTGTTCTCCTTTGCAGCCAACACCCGCAGCAAATCCGGGGTTTTGAATGCCGCAATCAAAGACTTTATTCAGAAAGCTCTTAAAGCAGGACTGGTCACCGAAGAGGAAGCAAAACCATATCTCGTATAATGTGATAGAGATAGGGAGAATGGAGTGGGTGGGAGGGAGTCCTTTTCTTTAGATATCTTGGTGTGTCTGTTATGCCTAATTGATTCATATATCCATGACTTGTTGTTATTTCTGAACTGCTACTGTGATCTCCATGCAAATTTGATGTATTTTATAAACTTTCGAGAAAATAAAGTGAATCATATATGTTTTGAATACATGTTCTTCATTAAACATAAATTTTGTTCATAAATACAAGAAATACAAACTATTGTAAAATATATATAAACTATAATGACTTACTGAAAGAGGATTTTTAAAAAATCGAGTACATGCAAATTGTCCTATATAAGAAAATCAGCTGGATAGTGTAGTTATCCATATCAATTGTATCTTGTGATCTATTAGTTAATTGTGATCTATCAGTAAGGTGAAACAGAGACTGCGCGGTCATATGGCCTACAAAGTTGATGTATTTATAACTTGTTACTACTTGTATTTTATTGATCTCATCTTATGTGGAAATAATTTGATGAGAGAGAGAAATCATTATCATCATATGCCAGAGACAGACGCACCCGGAGACCTCACTCTCCATTGTTGGCGATCAGAGGCATAGTCAATAAGGATATGCCTCCAGCCATTGTTCCACGAACGGTAAATGTGCTGCAGCTTGAGGGGGTCAGGTCCTTCGGGGTGGTGGGCCGCTGTGTCGTCCGTCCTCCTCCTCGTGGGCGTTTCCAGGCAAGTGCAGGGTCTGCCATAAGCGCCACTTTAACCAGACGTCGCTCATCCATGCGTAGGGCATGTCCAAGATAAGTGAGGCGTCTGTGAAGGAGGTCCTCGCTGCATGTTGCTGGATTACCCAACCTGTGCAGAACATCCTGGTTCGATACCCGATCAAGATAACTGAGTTTGAGTATCTGCCTCCAACAGCGGAACTTAAATGCCTTAATGCGTGCTACTTCGGACTTTCGTGCAGGCCAGGTCTCACAAGCATACATCAGTACTGGTCCCACGGAGGCCAGGTATGCCTTCGGTTTGGTGGATAATGTTACACCAGGTATTTTCCACAGGGCAGAGAGAGAGAGAAGAGTTAGAAACATAAAAAGAAAATAGGAGACGGTAGACAGATATGTGTGTACGTATGTGTTTGTGTGTGTGTGTATACATATATCGAATGTTATTTCATATATTCCATAAACCAAAAGCCAAAACTGACGAAAACAAAAGGTAAAGAAGAGACGATTAATGAAACAGCAAGGAATCGAGAAGCGCATTCAACAACGTGCCGAGGACAAGAATCTCGCCAAGTCAGCCAGTGTTGTCTCAGTTTACAGGTTAAGTTATATATTCTTATATCACAATGTAAATGGTACAGGAAATCTAACGAGTGTACATAAGAAAACTAAATTACAAACACTATCACTTGTATCTATCTATATCCGTGTTCGTTTTCTGCTCGTTTTCTGATCTCTGCCTGTATAAAAATATCTGCTGTGTGTGTGTGTGACTGTGGAGAGAAAGAGAGAGAGACAGAGATAAAGAGATAAGGCAGGAAGGACACCAACTGGTCCTGGATTCACCTCATTGTACACACAATAATATTTAACTTTTTTCCTCCTACTTCTGGTTATATCGAGAAGAGAAGAAAGAATTTCCCTCCACTCACCTTTTCCCCTGTAAAATATACCTCAGCAAACACCACTATGATATCACGCAGTTCCTTCAAAAGCCTCGTATTGCAAGACGTGGCAATTCAGATAAACCTCCACTTTTTGCCGTGTTTACAGCCGTCAGGGAATCGTCTTTTACAAATGCTTTTACTTCATGATTATATAACCTGAATTGTCCCATCGATGGCCATCTCGTATATTTAAACTGAGCTTGTTAAAAATAAAGTTTACAACCACTGCTTCTGTCACACCAGTTTCCTGTTTGTAAACCTCTATGTAGGGCAGAATTACGTACACTGTAATTCGATTTTGAGAGGATGTACAGGTGACAATATTTTTGGCAAATCATTTAAGTATAAATATTAATATTAGCTGATATTTCAGAATCCAGGTGATCATATATATTTTTTATTATTATAATTAAACGGAATGATATTTTTCTGACTATTGAGATGTCAACGCCTCAGAAGAATCCCGTAATGTTTTTTCAGGGGAGATTTCTAGGCAAATCTGTGATGTCAGAAATGCAATCAGGGAAGGGTAAACATTCATTTCTTTCTTTTCTTTTCTTTTCTCCTCTCTCTCTCTCTCTCTCTCTCTCTCTCTCTCTCTCTCTCTCTCTCTCTCTCTCTCTCTGACCTTCGTTCATGATGATGCACTCCATGAGGACCGAAGAAAGGGAGGAAGGGAGAGTGGGAGGGGGAAGAGAAGAGAAGGGAAGAGAAGGGGGAAGCAGGAAGGAGAAAGGAAAGGGGAAAGGGAGAGAAGGAAGGGGAAGGATAGAGATGAAGAGGGAATAAGCCGAGAGAGAGAGAGATGGAGAGAGGACGGGGAGGAGGAAAGGGAGAGAGAGAAAGAGAAAAAAAAGGGAAAGGAAGAGTGAGAAAGGGAAAAGGGAGAGAAAAGGGGAAAAGAGGAATGGAAGTAAGAATGAAAAGGGAAAGAGAGAGGAAGAGGAGAAAGAGGGAGACATGATGGTAGAGGACTGAAATGTGGAGAACCCACGATATGAGGGAAAGAGTGAGAGGATGAGGTGTATGAGGAGCAGGGAAGGTGAAAGGGGGTGGGGATAAGGCAGAGGGGACGAGAGGTTGATGGGGGAGGGGGAGGGGGAGATGGGGAGTGTGGCGGAAGGGGTGAGAGGTGGGGATGTGAAGTATGACGTCAGAAGAATGACTTGTCGGGTTATTCAAAGGACGAAAGGGGACGTAGCTGGATAAGGAGAGAGAGAAAGAGAGAGAGAGAGAGTGAGTGAGTGAGAGAGAGAGAGAGAGAAAGAGAGAGAGAGAGAGAGAGAGAGAGAGAGAGAGAGAGAGAGAGAGAGAGAGAGAGAGAGAGAGAAAGAGAGAGAAAGAGAGAGAGAAAGAGAGAGAGAGAGAGAGAGAGAGAGAGCAAGAGACAAGCAGATACATGTAATAATAACAATGATAATGATAAATATATATATATATTTTTTTTATTAACAATAACAAGTACAAAATGCCAATAACAACGATAAAAATAAAAATGAATAACAAAAACAAATATTCACGAAAACAGCTTCACTAAACAGCCCGACGTTATGCAAATCAAGCAGAAGAACCATCGTCGTAGAAAAGACTAAAAAAATCGACTTCCGTTT
>NC_051396.1:49508801-49513801 GCF_015228065.2 Penaeus monodon
AATAGGATGAACAAACGTACATGTAGAAGCAGGACGTGTTCAGGAAGTCCTAGCGAGAGTGCTCTGCATCCGAAGTCAGTAAGGTGCTAGACGATGTCCCCGGTGTTGATGTAGATGATGCTGTAGCACCTGTTTCAGTAGGTAATCAGTGTAGCTCTGAGAGTTAGTTCTTGCAACAGACTGAGTACGCTGAGAATCAATCCATCTTTAGTAAAAGGTGGTTGAAGCGCTGTACATCCGAAGTTTGTAAAGCATTAGACGACGTGGAACGTGACACAGGTCAAGTCATTTGTGCTGTTTCCAAGTTACTAGCGTCAGTAAATGAGATAAAATGTAAATTGGCGAAATTTAAGGCTATCTGTGAAAAAATGAAACGGATATTGAAGCTCAACTGAGCTTTCCAGTGCCGGGCCTAAAACCTTACTATGCGAATGATTGCCAAGGATGTAGATCGACTTAATTTTATATATGCCACACATATTATGTAATCATGAGCGTCTGAGCACGACAAAGAATGAAACTTGGTGTTGCAAAATACGTGAATCTCCTCTTATATACTTTGTTAGTAATATATATTTGTACCGTATGCACACACACACACACACACACACACACACACACACACACACACACACACACACACACACACACACACACACTTATGTATATTCCCCGTCGCGGCAGTCGTAAAAATGTCTGCGCTCTGACCGCTGGCTTGAGCCCGATCTCACGGCGAGAAAACGACATATCGCCTTGAGAAGTCAAACGCAGGTGCGCCGAACCGCGGTTGATAAGAAAGGGCATCCAGGCCAGCCCAACTCAGTGCTGGTCCTAAGCCCGGATAAATAGAGAATGATTGCCTAAAAAAGGTAACACCGGCACTCTCCGTGGAAAGGAACTGGGGACCCTACCACGTACTCACTCCAAGAGCATCACAACATGAAAACTACAATTAAGTATCATGCTGTGACCACGGCGGCTCAGACATGAACATGAAGAAAAAAAAAAAAAAAAAAAAAAAAAAAAAAAAAAAAAAAAAAATATATATATATATATATATATATATATATATATATATATATATATATATATATATATATATATTTGGGGCCGAAGTGGCCGAATGGTTAGAGCATCGGACTCAGGACTGTCACGACGGCAATCTGAGTTCGAGGGTTCGAGTCACCGGCCGGCGCGTTGTTTCCCTTGGGCAAGGAACTTCACCTCGATTGCCTGCCTAGCCACTGGGTGGCCAAGCCAGCCCAAGTCAGTGCCGGGTAAATAGAGATGGTGACTCGAAAAAAAAAAAAAAAAAAAAAAACACTGGGCGGAAGGCAATGGCAAACCACCGCTCTAAATTGCCACGAAAAATCATGGAAAGCCCATGATCGTCAAGGCCGCGATGGCCGAATGGTTAGAGTATCGGACTCAAGACTGTCACGACGGCAATCTAAGTTCGAGGGTTCGAGTCACCGGCCGGCGCGTTGTTCCCTTGGGCAAGGAACTTCACCTCGATTGCCTACCTAGCCACTGTGCGGGCAGGACGGCCCACGTCAGTGCTGGTCCCAAGCCCGGATAAATAGAGAGAATGATTGCCTAAAGGGTACCACTGGCACTCTCCGTGGAAAGGAACTGGGGACCCTACCACGTACTCACTCCAAGAGCATCACAACATGAAAAAACTAAGTATCATGCTGTGACCACGGCGGCTCAGACATGAACCTACCGTTAAAAGAAGAAGATATATAAATATATATATATATGTAATGTGTATCTATCTATCTATCTATCTATCTATATTATTAATATATATATAATATATATATATATATATATATATATAATTCATGATGATGAGGATATATAAATATATATATATATAATATAATTTTATTATATATAAATATAATAATAAATAATATAATGTCGATGGATGGATGGATGGATATATATAAATATATATATATATATATATATATATATATATATATATATATATATATATACATATATATATGTATATATATATACATATATATATATTCATACTCATATGTACACACACATACACGCACACACACGCGCGCGCGCGCGCGCGCGCGCGCGTATATATGTATATGTATGTATATATATGTGTGTACATATATGTATATATATATATATATATATATATATATATATACACACATATATACACATATACATATGTGTGTGTGTGTATGTGTGTGTGTATGTGTGTGTGTGTGTGTGTGTGTGTGTGTGTGTGTGTGTGTGTGTGTGTGTGTGTGTGTGTGTGTGCATATATATATATTATATATATATATATATATATATATATATATATATATATATATTTATGTATGTATGTATGTATCTATGCATGTGTCTATGTTTGTATATAAGTATATATGTATATACCTATCGACATATATAAATATATACATATCTATGCAAACATATAGATAGGCAGATAGACAGACTGACAGAACTTTAGAGTGACATACAGACGCACATACCTTTATAAATGTTAGCCTGTGACACAGCAAGAAAACGTTGATACACCACTGCGTGACCCGGAATTTCCGTGTAGAGTTTTCCTAGAGTGAACGTTCAACCAGGGCTTCCACTGGGGAATCCCTCTTCTCTGTTACGTCGGAAATATGCAGTTGACTGGAAATTTATTGCAGGATTTTATTTATACGTTATAGTGTTTTTTTTTTCTTTTCTTTCTTTCTTTCTCTCTCTCTTTTTCTTTTTAGGGGAAACGATGAGGATAATTATAGTAGATGATTATTTGACGTTATAATTAATGAGTTTAATAGAAATATTATACAAATTATACGGAAAACTTTATTGAAATAAAATGGGCAATGAATATAACAATAATACTAAATGATAATTGTCCAAAAGTCGATAATAATAATAATAATAATAATAATAATAATAATAATAATAATAATAATAATAATAATAATGATAATAATAATAATAATAATAATAATAATAATGATAATGAAAATAGTAATAAAAATAATAATAATAATAATAAGTAATGATGAGGATGTTACACATGGTGATGATGAAAATGATAAGAGAGGAGATGACATCATAGTACAACAATAATGCGATGAAAACAATAACAGTGAAAATGATAACAATGATAATCTCAAGCCCATGATACTGGAACCATACTAGCGGTCGGGAAAGTAAGTCAAATCATGTTTTATCAATGTTAAATATGGTAATAACACGTTCCCATGGATTAGCCTATTGTCATCACATCTAGGTCCTTCACGCCATGGCGCAAAAGTATCAAACGAAGACCAAGGGAAATATTCTCCCAATATTCATGGCAACACCCAGTCAAATATATTTCAGAGAATAGTGAAACACTCAGGAACGTTGCGAATCAATATGACATACGCCAAGGGGAAAAAAATCTGGTAATTTTTAGAGTGTGTGTTTTCATTATCATCGCTGTGACGTGTTTTACGGCGAAGCATATAGAATTATGCAAGTGTGCAAAATCATTTCATCCCTTCTGTTGCAAGCACAGGAGAGAGAGAGAGAGAGAGAGAGAGAGAGAGAGAGAGAGAGAGAGAGAGAGAGAGAGAGAGAGAGAGAAAGAGAAAGAGAGAAGAGAGGAGAGAGAGAGAGAGAGAGAGAGAGAGAGAGAGAGAGAGAGAGAGAGAGAGAGAGAGAGAGAGAGAGAGAGAGAGAGAGAGAGAGAGAGAGAGAGAGAGAGAGAGAGAGAGAGAGAGAGAGAGAGAGAGAGATTTGATATGAAATATTTATCCACGGGAAATCTGATATGCCCTTAGAAGGGAAATCCTTTAAACATGCAGTAAGACTCAAACAATAACTACATATATATATGCCCGAAAGCCTGCCCTGTAATGTTCACCTTATCTGGTAACTCATCTGCTCATAAAAGAATATAAAATGCTTATATAAAACTAATCGTACAAGGACATATACAAGTGTTGTTGTTGTTGTTGTTGTTGTTGCTTTTGTTGTTTTCAGACTACTGTTAAATACCGGTACACTCGTAACTATAAATTGTTGCGAGGCAAACTGTTGTTGTCCAAAAACGAGGCCTAACACTTTTTTCCTGGAACTGCAGTTGCTGAGCAAACGGTCGTTGCCTCAAGCCCTTAATTTCCTGTGCAGTGAGGCCTCGGGTTAAATGTGGAGCTGTTGCTGATGCACTGAAAAAGGGGCTGATGCAAATGTTACAGCGAGATATAAAGTTGCAGGAGATGCCGAAACTGGTATTGAAAGAAGCTGATAAAACTGGAAGCGGAGGCGATGCTGAAGCAGAAGCGATGATGAAACCGTTAGCAAGACTGGAGGCGCCTTCTGTTCGTAGCTAAGATATCTGGTCATATTAATCCTCCCAAGGTAGGAGATTTTTTTTCCCTATCGTGAAGGAGGCAAAGGGGCGCGGGAAGGAAGAATGAGTTTATTTTCTGTTGTTAGTTTTTCAGTTTTTCGAGCGTGTGAATGCTTGTTTATAACTGACACTTTTCCAAGAGGGAGAGAGAGAGGGGGAAGGGAGGTAGAGAGAGGGGGGGAGAGAAGGAGAGAGAGAGAGAGGGGGGGAGAGAGGGAGAGAGGAAGAGAGAGACAGAGAGAGAGGGGGGAGAGAGAGATAGAGAGAGAGGGGGGGAGAGAGAGAGAGAGAGAGAGAGAGAGAGAGAGAGAGAATGAGAGCGAATGAGAAATGACAATCTGATTACTATAGTTACCCCAATAAAAATATATTCTAGATCGTACGTTTTCTCTGAAAAACTCTACAACCAAAAGGGATAACTATTACAATTTTATTATTTTACAATTGCCTGAAATCAAACGAATAAGATAATAGATTTTGGTAATTTTTCCTCATACCTTCGCATAGCCGATCGCGATGTTTTTGGTATCAACGGATTCCTCTCATTCTCTAGTACACATATGTAGGAATTATGCCACGGAAACCCCCCAAACGCCCACATTTTTTG
>NC_051396.1:49536301-49538801 GCF_015228065.2 Penaeus monodon
GCACAACATTCCTAGGTATCACAAGAGATGAGAAACTAAGCTGGAAGCATCACATTTACATCCAAAGTAAACTCAATAAGCAACGTGGGATTCTCTACCGTACACGCTCTCAACTGGAACACGCAGACGAAACTACCCTTATTTGACACATCCTGGAAGACAGAGTGGGGCGCCGCTTGGCAGACAGTCCTGTTGCCAGCCACTGTCGCCCAGAAACGTGCCATGCGGGAAGTACGGTCATGCGCATGAAGGATTCTGTTCACCGAAATTCCAAATTTGGGTTGATGCGTCGTCAGGCAGTCGGGGGGAGTGCCACCCTGCTCGTTTTCTCTCACTCTCTCCGCGTGCGTACACACACACACACACACACACACACACACACACACACACACACACACACACACACACACACACACACACACACACACACACACACACGTATACATACATATATATGTATATATATGTATGTATATATCGTGTATACACATCTAAAGCAAAAACTAAAAACCACTCACAAGCAAACCGACCTTGCCCTCACTCCTCCCTTCTTCCTCTCCGCAGGTCCTTCTGTTTCCCGAGGGCACCAACCTGACCCCGGAAACGAAAGAGAAGAGCGAGAGTTTCGCCAAGAAGGCCGGCCTGCAGCCTTTCCAACACGTCCTCATCCCGCGCACTACAGGATTCACCTACCTCGTCAACAGGATGCGCTCAGGTCAGGATCTTAGTTGCTGTCTCTGGCTCATTTACCCTTTTTTATAATCTTTCGGGTAATGAGAGCTTATCAACGTTGGGTGAGGGGGGGTTTTGTACTTATGCTTGATTTTAGAGCTATTGTCAATATTTACGAGATACTGAGTGATTATAAATGTTCTAAATGGTTTAGAATCCACTCAATGGAAGTGCAATATTTGTCTACGAGGGTGTGATGTTCGTATAGCTGTTTGATGTAATTCAATTTGTTTGTTTGTTTATTTGTTTGTTTGTTTTGTGAGCTTTTTGAAATCTGAATATCTATGCATTTTCTTTTTTCTGTCTCTCTCTCTCTTTTCGTTTTATGGCATATTCGAACAAAAACAACAAATTTCATTATTATCACCTGCCACCGAATACTTGTTTTGACATATGTTTGATTTTAAAGATAATAATGAATATAAAAAAAATCGTACACAGCAGTTTATTGCTTTACACAACTCTTTTTTTTCTGAAAAAGAGTTTTGGCGAATCAAAATCCTCCAGAGGCCGGGTGAGTTGTCACTTTAGGGCCAGAACGGAATAGGGATTGTAATGTTGTTAACGTAACCACGTACGTACTTGCAACCGATATGTAATACTGGTTAAGTGGCTGGCTTCTAAGTTTGTTAGTTTGTCATCAGGATTACGCTGAATTACAGACGGATTGGGATTAAATTGCCACAAGCAAGACTTTGGTGCTGATCCGGGATTTCCGTCCAGGCAGATTACATATAGATTTGAAATACAGAGGGATATTTGTGGTTAATAAAACCTGATATGGGTAGATTTTAAGGCATTTGCGGGTAGATTCAGATTAGGTCTGTGGTTAATGAGTAGACTCTGGGGTAAATTAACTCAATCAGCACGGACGGCAAGAATACATGCCATGTCCACCGTAATATAAGTTTATTTATTGTATTTACACATAGCTGGCTCCACAAGTGCCCAGTCACCAAGAGGTCAGTTATCTCACCTGTTTGTCCAAGGTTTTAATAACAATTTAATAACTATAACATCAATAACAATAATAACAATACTGATATCAATTGTATTAAAGAGAAAAACACATTTTCTCGTCAATTGCAGGAATGAGGAAATCAGGATCGGTCTTTAGGGCCTACTGATAGACTCCTTGCCGGCTGAGCACATGTGGAGCCATCTGTATGCAACAAAATTCACAAAACAACTACAGGAGAAAGAAAGTAAATGCGTAGTAGTTGGGTTAAGGTTGACTGAAGGGAAAATAATATGACTTTTAGGTGAATGAAGAAAAGGTGATGACACACAGAGGATGATTTTAGGGGCAAAGTCAGTTTCCAAAGGAGAGAGTTGAGGGCTGATTAATATTACGGTGGTGGTTTGCACTCTAAGAGGTCGGTGCATCCAGGTTATTCTCTATGTATTAATGGGTTTGGCAAGAGGTGTATACATGCAATTACTATACTCTATTAGTAAAGGATATATCGGGTTGTCTTGACTTGTATAAGACTTGTTGTAAACGAGTTTTCCTTAGTTAAGGGTTACTTGCTTTCAGTGTGCAAATGTAGATATGTTCTACATAGTATTTGAAATCTCTCAGTCCCCCCCCCCCCCTCTCTCTCTCTCTCTCTCTCTCTCTCTCTCTCTCTCTCTCTCTCTCTCTCTCTCTCTCTCTCTCTCTCTCTCTCTCTCTCTCTCTGTGTGTGTGTGTGTGTGTGTGTGTGTGTGTGTGTGGCTGTGGCTGTTAGTGTGTGTGTGTGTGTGTGTGTGTGTGTGTGTGTGTGTG
>NC_051396.1:49543801-49563801 GCF_015228065.2 Penaeus monodon
TCTCTCACTCACTTAATCACTCTTTCTCACTCTCTCACATCCACCCACCCCCTCTGTCTCCTTTGGTTCTCAAGAGAGTTGATACAATATTAGATATGCTCCTTTGTATGGAAATATAGACAGGATATTTCTTTTTAACTGTAAACAATAGAGAACAAGGAGAATAAAGTATATACTTAGAAACAGAAGCAAAAACACATCAGTGTCCCCATTCTTCATGTTATATATAATTTAGGCACAAACACAAAATCACAATTATCTCAGTCTTCATAGTACATATACTTAGGTACAGAAACAGGAAAGACAGCTATGGCCTCAGTCTCCATTGTTATACCTTAATCACAGACACAAATACAGTTATGTGCATGTTATATATAATTTGGCACTGAGACAAAATCAAAATTTAGTCATGTTATATATCCTTAGCTCAGACGCAGAAGACCCTCAGTCTTCGCGTTATATTCATCTCCCCAGTCTTCGCGTTATATTCACTTTCCCAGTCTTTGTGTTATATTCATCTCCCCAGTTTTCGTGTTATATTCACCTCCTCAGTCTTTGCGTTATATTCACTTTCCCAGTCTTCGCGTTATATTCATCTCCCCAGTTTTCGTGTTATATTCACCTCCTCAGTCTTCGCGTTATATATCCTTAGGCACAGCATACCTGATCGCTACGTGGTGGGTGGCGAGGTGGTGGTGCCTCTTCTACTCGGTCGTCTTCGGACTCATCTCGTGGAGGACGGACGGTCTGCAGCACATCGAGGTGTGGATGTACCGAAGGCAGCGCCAGCAAGTAAAAGAGGAATAGGGATTTTTTTTTCTAGAGACTAATATATGTTATATTTGAGAAATAAAGATTTTCATTATCTTTGTATGGTGGTCTTGGTAAATACCTTTTTCCTGAAAGATTATTTTTTCTCTCTCTCTTTAGGGACGTATCCCTCCCAAAAATAAAAAATAAAAAAAAATCTGAAAGGAATGATAAAAAAAATTGGTTTGCGTTGTGAAAGGCCAACATCGTCCCAGATATTGGCTCAGCTCTAGCAAGGCATTTGATTTGCATAATTAGCAATACTTGATGAAATATCTTGTCTAAAGGTTTGGATGGTGATGGTCATCATGTCGGTGATCATACTAATAATAATGATGATAAAATGATTGATATTGACAATGATAATGATGAAGATAATAGTGATAACGGTAACATTGATGATAATAATAATAATAACTATGTGATAATGATAATGGTAATAATACTAGTTGTAATAACACAGCAACAACAGTAATATTAGTAACTATAGTAATGATAACATAAAGAACAGAGCAAAAATAGCCCCTTCCCGAATCCCCTGCCCGCTGTTGCCGTGGTGGGCTTAGGAGACGGTGACTGAGATCCAGTGCTAGGGATCACCCCTACCTTGGGCCTAAATCCTCGACTCGACTACTTTTGCATGGTCTTCTCTTCCCTTCTTATCCTTCTCTTCTCCAACTTCCGCTGTCCTAACGTGTAAGAGCCATGTTGAAAGGACGAAAGGCTGACTTTGTGCCATTCATGAACGGCCTCTCCTCTAGTAGACTATTTCTCTAACCAACATACTCCAGGGTTCCCATGGCCAGTAATGAAGATTTTGTACCTCGATTAGGGACAATGAGGCTTGCGACTTTATCAACTAACCCCACTGATTTTAATCCCCCCGATTCCCTGACCCCAGGCTCTCCTTGACCACGAGTGAACACCTACTGTCACCTCAGTTCAGTCCAAACATCCACCCAGGTCATTACTCAACCTCCAGAAAACATTCCTCCTCTCATACCATCCGCTGCTTCATTTCCTCCACCCCCACAGTTTTTTTTATCTACTACCCCCTCCTCCCTTATTACTATTCAGCAGTTTTATTGTCCATCTATCTGTCCTTCTACTACCAGCACCTCTACAAATCTTTTAAGTGGTCAGTCAAATGGGATTGTCTTTTTGTGATTCCCACTACAGCATTATCAACCCTGGCAAACTGGCAAACCCATTCCTGCCTTCAGTACTTCAGTAGATGCAGTATCAGTACAATGCTACACCATTCCCCTAGAGGCCACCATAAGCCCTCCACCAATATTGCAAAGATTACATCTCGCTGACATGACCTCCCCTTCATGTTTATATTATAAGGGGAATCCCTCCCTGTCCGAACATATAAACCTCCCCATGTCAGTGTCAGAACTGTTGGCATCTAAGCCACCCACTCCACAGCTTGATGCCCTCTATGAGACCAACCTGGTCATGATCAATCAAACTGCTCTGTACAGTCATGCACGTGTCCCAATTGTGGTGACCCCCATAATGTATTTTCTAGGGGCTGCCCTACCTACCTGAGTCTGGGGTGGCAACTCTCAGATTCAAGCTTGGCCTCACTTTACGCGAGACTAGACAGGAAGCACTCCCAACTCCAGAGCTGCCCTTCACTCCCCCCTCTCCTTCCTCCCATTTCACTTCTACACCCTTCCCAATGTACCCCCTTCTCCCAATCATGTTTTTTTTTCAAATCTCCCTCCTCTGTCCATGGCAGAAATCTAAACGTTCTTATACCACACCTTCTCCTCCACCTACTTTTTGCTCTACCCCTCAGATTCCTGTCTCTTCTTCTCCCCCACATAAGAAAACCTTTGTTTCTCAGACCTTCCCAACCGAATCCACTTCAGAAACTCTCAGAGACATTCAAAGCTGTCAAATCATGACCCAAAATAACATGCCTACACTTCATCTATCCTTCAATCTCTCTGCTCCTATTCCCTCTACACTCAAAGTAACTGCCGATATCCATCCTCCTCCTGTTCATATTTCCCCTACACCCCTTTCTCCCACTACCCACAACTCGTTCCCTCCTGCTTCATCTGCATCGTCCCCTCCCCTTCCATCCCCCTTACCTCTCCCGCTCCCCCCTGGATACACATGCGACTCTTTGTTAGAACAACCTCCTTCCCTGGATTCTCTCCCTCCTGACATTTCTCCTGAAGCTGTGATCTAATCTCCGTTAAACCCCCTTTAGCCCATCTATTCTCTACCCTCATCTTTCTTTGCCCTTTCGCTGCCAAACTGTTCTGAACTGCTATTCGGCTTTTGACGTGTAACACACTTAATCATCAACTAACCACACTTTTTACTCTTGTAAACACACCTTTTTATAGTGAAATATGATGATGTCTAGCACATTTATTTTGCTTTGTAACCAATAACCATTAACAAGAAAATAAGAGGATTAGTAACAATAACAGCATATCAGTAATAATGATAATGATAATGAAATAATAATGAAACTGCTAATCATGATGATAATGATAATGATTATTATGATAATGATAATGATTATTATGATAATGATGATGATGATGATGATTATGATAATATTAGTGATGATAATAATAATAATAATCGTAGTAATAATGATAATCATAATGATAACAGTAATGATAATAGTAATGATAATAATAGTAATAATAATAATAATGGTAATAATATGAATGATAATATAAATAATGATGGTAAGAATAATAATGGTAGTAATAATGATAATGAGGTAGTAATATATATATATATATATATATATATATATATATATATATATATATATATATATATATATATATATTTTTTTTTTTTTTTTTTTTTTTTTTTTTTTTTTTTTTTTTTTTTTTTTTTTTTTTTACAAAAAACGTAATAATGATAACAAAGCTAATGATAATAATAATCACGATAATGATAATGACAACAATCATAATAATAAGAACGGAATTATAAATTTAATCATTGTACAACAGCCCACAGTCTAAAGCCCTCAAGAGAAGTCGGCTGGAGAACCATATGAACATATACAAGGAGACTCCAGGAAAGATCCTCGTAAAGCAAGATAAAACAGAATAGTAGAAAAAGGAACAGCAGGTCATGCATACCCAAAGACCTTCATCACTTGTTCCATACACCTTGCCTTTTCCGCGCAGGAAGATAGACTTGTTCCTCTGCTGCAAAACAGTTCCCGGAATTGACAACTTTCATATCAAATGATATCAAATGTGCCCATGTTTCTGACAGTTGCAACAACGCCTCTTGATTGTGGTATGGCCGATTTCCATTGTATAACATGTTGCTATGATCTTCTTTGGTCAGGCACAGCGTGCTATCCGGTAAGTCTTCTTGACTGCTGAATCATTTCACTATGCTGGGATTTGTGGAGGTTGGGCTGAGTATTTTGAGTACCTGTATCAGGTTTGCCCTCCAGCAGTGACTTTTAATGCAAGAGATGATGCGATCCCTGTGCTGGGTCCACCTATCAGCTAAGAACCTCCTACCCTGAATGAGGTAAGGGAAGTTATCTCTAAGCTGATGGGTATGCAGTATCCCTGGGCACACATGCTGTCCTGGCAGCCATCTAGCAGTCTTGTGCCATTCCCCCGGACCTACTGAGGAGTGTGGTTAACCCTCTCTGGAAGGGGAAAGACTAGCATGGTATCACTCTGCTTAGCATGCCAGTCAACGTTTTCGCTAACATTCTTGAGACAGATTCGTGATACCAACTAAGCCACCAGAGACTGGAGCAATCTGGATTCATACATGGCAAGTTGACAGTAAACCTGAGACTTGGAGGAATTTCAACAATGGATATTGGTCTAACAAAATATATATTGGTACTGAAAGTGCTGTACAGAGTGGTGGGGGCCTGTTGAGCTTCTTCCCTGAGGCAAGGCTGTTTCAACATTTGCATAGACTGGGTAATGGGAAGAGGTACCATCCAAAGTCATTGTGGAGCAACATTGGGCAATATCATGGTCACCAACCTTGACTTTGCTGATGATGTTGCTCTCCTATCTCTTGAGTCTCTGGAATCAGCAGTGGTGGCTCTTGATGTATTCGGCAATTAGGCAAACCCTTGTTAGGAGAACTGTTTGGTCATTACATTCTTGTGGCGAGGATACTGGTCACAGAGAGCTTTACATAACTTGGTAGTGTAGTTTATGACCCTGGCTGTCAGAACAGGAATTCCATAGCTGGACTGACTTAATAGGAGCCATGAATTCAGTCAACAAGACCCCTCTAACGAGAACCGCCTTGCCACGGTGGGGGAGCTTCAGGTCCCAATCACCTGGTGAGCCAGACCAGAGGGCTACCCATACTGGAGGGGTCACCGGTGAGGGATGAGACAAAATGGCTTCCTGGTGCACCAAGAGGTTGCATGATGCTGCACACTACACCCTAGCAACACACCTCTTTGGTCCTCTATTCTGGTTAGACGGGTGACTTGATCAATCAGTCAAGTCCATCAGCTGGTCAAATATGGTTAGGGTCAAGCGGGCATTGTCCAGTCGGTATCGCATAGGTCCCACGACTGCCACCATGTATACTTCTTTAGTTCCCCTGTGGCTGTTGGGAGATTTTGAGCCCCAACTATAGCTTCCCCTCATTGGACTCCATGATGGGTGGGGGAAGGGGGGGAGGAAATGAAGTCTAATTTGTATTTCTACAAATCAACAAAGAACTAGCTCTGTCCCTAATGACCTATGCAATCCCAAAGCTAATCCATCTGGAACATCACGTCTTGTCACTCTGAAACTTTTCCAGCATCCAAAGGACAAGAATGGGAATCGTAATGCTTCCCAGGCTCCCAGACCAGGTAAGGAGAAAAGTCCTCCTCAGTCCATTAAGAAAATCTTTCCCGGTAAATATGAAAGTATCTCATATAGTAAATACCTTGCACTAAAGACCACTGATGGCGTGTCAGTCATGGATCTTGATACATCTTGTAGTACATCACAAGGTAGTTGAGTTGTGTCAACGTGATCCTCGTATCACCCCACAGTGAGATGGTAGCCTGATAGTGAAAGTTTCATCACCAGACGAGAGTGACCGTCTGCGTGCGATATGCAACATTCCTGGGGCTCAAGTTTCATGTTCTCTTCACAAAACACTTGATCAGTGCAAGGGAATTGTCTTTTCCCAAGTCCTGATAAGGTATTCTGAGGAGAAGCTGTTAGAGGAACCAAAGAATTTTAAGGTAGTGACAATAAAACGTTTTAAGAAGAAAGTTATTGGTTTGGAGCAAAAGACACCAGCTCTTCTTCTAACTTTTGAAACATTAGTCCTGGAATCAGTTAAGTTGGCATGGTACTGCCTTAAGGTAAAGCCATATGTGCCCAGCCCCATCCAGTTCTTCCACTGCCAGGGATATGGGCATGGAGCCAACTCTTGTTGTCTTGTTTAAGGAAAATGGACAACCAAGAATGTGTGTGTAAAGTGTGGTACAACAAGTCATCAAGGAGATGACAACTATCTAGGTCCAGTATACTGTTCCCACTGCAGAGCTCATGAAACTTCTTCAAAGCAGTGTAAAAGGTATAAATTTGAAAAAGAAGTATTGATAATAAGGATGTGCCCATGTGCTGTTTGCACAACCAGGTAAGTCCTTTGCTTCAGTTCTAGCCTGTCCTCCTTCCCACCATCCCTCATCCCATCCCTTAAGCGCACAACGTTTCTGCAGCTTAACCAAATAAACTGACTGTTCTCCAGATGTTGGACTCAGTTCATAATGAAGCTCTCAGAATCTGTACTGGGGCTTTCAGGTCTTCACCTGTGGAGTCCCTGTATGCCAAGAGTGGAGATCCACCCTTTTCATTACACCAGGACTACATGAACCTGATTTACTACATGAGACTACAAAGGATACCAGGATCTCCTACATCTAGATTGGTTTTCAACGCTCTTGAGGATAGCCGATCCTATGATAGGAGAATGAGGAATCTTGTGGAAGATCTCAATTTAAATCTCACCAAGATTCTACCTGTTAGCACTCCCCAGTTCCCTCTTTGGCTCAATCAAGTCAAGCTGGTTTTGGTCAGAATAGGGAAAGGGGAGAGATCCAAAGCAAAAATCAGGGAGAGATTTCTTCAGCAAAGTACCAAGGATCAGATGCAAAATATACAGATGGTATGAAATCTGAAAACGGTTTGGGCTCTGCAGCAGTGAGCAGGAGGAAGATTGCATTTTTCAGTTACATGCGACTGGAATGCCAAGGCCAAGGTACTGTCGCTCAGCCCTGTGATGCTCCTTTTCCTCTCCCACACACCGACTTGAAAGCCAGCATCAGAAATTGTCTTCGCAATAAATGGAGGGAGCAATGGAGGCATAACTCTAGAAACAAACTGCGAGAGATTAGAGATGACCTCGGCAGTTGGATGACCAGCGTCCATCCCAACCGACAAGTAGAAGCTGTATTAGCAAGACTAAGAATCGGGCACACAATACTGACGCATGGGCCGATGATGGCTAAAAGTGAAGTATGCTGAGATATGCCAAGAGCCATTAACAATTGCACATGCAGTGGAAAGATGTGCAACATTCTCAGACCAAAGACGTACGTACTTGTCTCCCCCATATACACTGAAAAATGTATTGGAGGATTGTGACATAGGTCTTATTAGTTTCCTAAGAGAGACTTTAATCAAATTTGATATGCATATTTATGCAATGGTTTTATACATTTAGAGAAAAATATTTATGTCTGACTTTTAATATAATATTCATTGTTATTTATCTTCATTTATAAGACATTTCAGTTTTAGCTGTTGATGTGGCAGATAATTTTAAAAAACAATCAGTCAGTCAACAAGAGAATTTGGAGATGAAGGAGCCTAAGACCCAAGCTACGTGTCTTCAAGGTCCTGATACTGCCAGTTTTGCTTGATGGAGGTGAAACCTGGATACTATCTAGTGCCTTGGAGTCGCATCGTGATGTCATATGTAACAGGTCCTTGCGCCGGATCACGGGATACAGTTGGGAGGACCATGTGTCCAACCGACGACTACATTGTGAGGAAAATGTTTGGACTCTGCAGTATTGAATAGGAAAAGTTTCAGAAGATCCTTGCAGTAGGCAGATTGGTGTAAGTGAGAGTCAAATACCCACTTGGCAGGTTTGTTTTATCTTGGAAAATCATTCTTAAAATCTGGACACCTAGACAAGCTAACAGAAACTGGAACCTCAATGATGAAGACTTTGAACGTAAAGCATATTATAGCAAGCGTCTTTGACAGCATTTGGTGCCATTTTAGAAATTCCACTAGAAGCTACCCTATCTCTAGTAATGAGTGTCTGAAGGTCTGTAGTGGTACTTCATAACAAAATATATAAATATGAACATAAGTAGGCCAGTACTAGGGAGTGTAAAGCTTAATTTTGGAGAAAAAAAAGCTATATTAATTCATAAGTTGTCCAACTCCTATTAAAGAAAACTGCCAGAACCTTTTCCAGTTGATAAAGTGCTTTGTGTTATAGACGACTTTATCTAATGAGTTAATGATTGTTCCCCTAAATTATTTGACCTTGTTTCCCACCCTGTGATATTCATTTACTATTACTACTGCCTCCTGTCTGCAATATATTCTTGTCGAAATTTACGTTTGGCGAGGAATCTTGTCTGCCTTGAAAAAGTCGTGAGAATATGACTGACGTTTTTTTTTTTATTATCATTAATCATCCTCATCATCGATTATATTCAGTTGTACTGGTGTTTTTATATTTCATGATTTTATAAGTAAAGATTTTTTTATTATCATTATTATTATTATTTTACATATATCATATACTCTTCTGTCCTTAGTACTGCTGCTTGTACAAGTTACTTTGCAGCCTCCACGGTTGCCGAGCCTCTGGTGTCACCGAAGCTGATACTGCACTATATAACAGGCCAATATTCACTACAATTGTTCCTTCTCTTCAGTGTCCGTAAATACTTCTGTTAACATATTATATCTAGTCTTTACCCAACATGCTAATATTAAAGTGCCAGGTGACAGAATTGTTTGCACAATATAGCTTAATCTTTCTCACAGATCTATTGGCCTGTATCAATAGCACTTTGATGGACCATCATCACATGCACTCTTTTACCGACGCGTTACTGTTCCTGCATTGTTAGTACTTCTAGGCTCACCACTCAGCAGCCAATGGACTCCTGTATCGAGAAAGGGATGCTGAGTGGCAAATGTGGAGATGGGGGCGAGTGAATGTGCAGTACCACATCTGTATAAAGTTACCTGAATTTATGCCGTTTTATTAATAATCCTTCGATGAGAAATTGCAATGTTCATATCAGCTCTGGTAATTCCATTTCTAAAAAATAATAATAATAAAAAAATGAGTTTCTCGAAAGAGGAGGCAACCGTGATTTCATCTTCAGGTTTGTGGAATTGGAGAGAGGTTGATCTCTGTATCTGCAGACCTGAGGATGAATTGCCTTTCAACCTATTTTGTTTTGAAGGTTTTCTTTGCTAATATCTCAAGCCGGCAAAATGTATTTTTTCCATCACTTAATTTCATCCCTGCCAAATTCCAAATCTATACCGTCAATTTCACCGTATCGTGTATGCTTCCGCAGTAATAATCATTATCACGTTGTAAAAGTGAATATACTGCTAACCTTCTTGCATGAAAAAAGCCTTCAAGCACAGTCGTCTCTCTTAATGTATTCTATGGCATTTACTCAATTTCCATTTACTGTTTGAGGAATTCCCCAAAGGATATTTTAAAAATAAAAGAATAAAACCTGACCATATCAAATGTGTTCATGTTTGCATATAATCCATTGTTTATTTCTGGCTAGAAGCAGTTATTCCTATTTCTGCTGCATAGCCATGATGTGAAAGGATAAAAAATGTTTTTGTTAACAAACTCATGTATTTAGAAACAGTTTTAACAAATCGTCATTGTCAGTCTGCATCAGATCATTTCGTCACGTCAATATTAATTTATTTTTCTACAAAATACTTTAAGAAAACAATGAATATCTACAAAATGTCAAATAAAAGGACATTGAATAAGGTGGCTCTGAACCACCGTACTGTACAAGTATGGTACAAAACTTGTGTTACAATCCACAGCCTGATCATCATGAAAGACATGTTGACTGCAGCCAACCCTGTGAGCTGTAGTGCAGTCTTAAGGGCCGCCGTGCCCTCCACCATCCATAATACATGTGCTTCTATTAAATAATAGCAGCAGCAGCAGTAATAGCAGTAGTAACTGACTCAGCAATCATTCAGACTATAATAAGCCGAAAATGTACATATGCTGAGCACCACCTGAAACCGAACATGACCGGGGATGACTAGAGTCAGCGTGGGTCATCTTTTTTATCCGGGGGCCGTGGGTGCGCCGGAGACGACCCACGCATAGAAGGGATGAGAGGTGGAGGTAAACCAGGTGCCAGCGGGGGAGGCTGCGGGTGGCCTGGGGGAGCTCCTGGGTGTCCGGGCCCGTGGAGAGATCCTAAACCAGGTGGATGTAAGCCGTGGGGTCCTCCGGGCGGGCCGGGACCCAGAGGTGAGCCACCTTTTAGCAGTGACGGCGCCATGTGAGAAACTGAGGGATGTGGAGGAAGTAGTGCTGACGTTGGCGGATACATGCTCCCTGGGGGGACGCCGGCCGCTAAATGGCTGCGTTCAAACAGGTCTCGCGCCACTGCTGCCTGCTGTTGCTGCTGCTGCTGCTGTTGCTCTCTGTACCGCTCACTGAGAATTAATGATGACAAGGGGTTGGAGTGCAACATCTGCTCCTCTCGAGCAGCAGCAGCGAAGTTCATTCTCTCTCTCAGCGGATCCCTTAGTAATCCCAGGTCGTGCACTCTGGCCACAGAGATTTCTTGGGCCGAGCGATACGGATCTCGGAATGGATCTGCCCAGGGACCCAGATGCGGCCCTCCACTGCCATACCCTGACGGACCCAAGAGTCTCACTCGATCCAGGGCAGAATTGGCCGAGGTCGTGGCCATGCTCATGGCAATGGAGTGCGGAGGCAACAAGCCCACAGATACAGGGGGCGGTAACACTGAGGGCGGCGGTACTCCATGTGATAACTGGCGGGGAGGCGCCTCCTTTCCACCAACTATCATCACCTCATCCTTTGATTCTAACTTCACACGAGGGTCTAAAGTTCTGGAGCCTGGCCTCGAGCCCGGGCGCGAGTCGGGCCGGCCGTCGCCCTTCATGCTGGAGGAGGGCATCACGCCCAAGGGGGGCTGGCTGGAGCCTGGTGCGGAGGGGTGCGACGACGGCCGGTCCTTGGGATCGGGGCGGAGTGGCGACCGTGACCCGTCGCGGCGCGGTACACTACGATCATGACTAGTTTCCAAGGTACGAACTGCCCGATCCTTTTCATGCTCAGCCCGTCTCTCTCGCTCTCGCTCCCGCTCTCGCTCTTCCCTCTCCCGTCTCTCTCTCTCTTCTCTTTCTCTTCTTTCTCGCTCTTCCCGTTCTCTTCTCTCCCGTTCCTCCCGCTCTCTTCTTTCTCGTTCTTCTCTTTCTCGATTTTGTCTCTCCTCTTCTCTCCGCTCTCTCTCGTACATGGCAGCATCAGGCTTCACAGGCCAAGGACCAGGCGTTGGCCCGTATGGTGTGGGTGCCCTTATCCTGTGTGTATAAAGACGATGCCTACCATTAGTTAGAAATTCCTAAATGTTTCATTTAACTTATAATTCAATAAACAATTGAAAATTTAGTTAGTAATGACTGGACAATTATTTTATGATATTCATCTTTGTTAAAGCATGTTACAATCAAATTCACAATGAAAATCCACTCTCAAAAAAGGCAAAACAAAAACGCAAGTTCGGCGGATGCCACCCTGAACGTGCCTCCGAGTCTTGTAACTAACCTCCAAGCATCATGAGGAGTTGGCTGTGGCACAGTTAACCCTGGCGGTAGGGACTCCCTGGAAAACATTGACCCAGGGGGAGGTCCTGGTATGGATGTGGGCGTTACTCCTACGTGGTGGAATCCTGAAGGAGGTGGTGCAGATGGCCCTGGAGGTGCCCCTCCGGGATATCTCATTCCTCCAAGTCCAGGCACAGAGGGCGTCAGGTGATGACCGAGGAGAGGGGACTCAAACCGGTGCGACGGACCTGGTCCAGCTAATATAGACGGCCCTAAATCTGGGGGTCTTGGTAAAGTTGGGAAAATGGGCGCTCCAGCTGTACTGCCCACGCCTGGGCCCGGTGGAGGACGCAGCAGGTCGGGGCCTCCAAGCTTAGCACCAGGTTTCTCTGGAGTCTGCTTCTGCTGATGATAGTAGATCTCCCAGGCAATGCGCACGTGCATTGCATTCCAGCGACCCGTCTTCTACAAAGAAAGAGAAACTCATGAAAAATATTTCTTTGTATATTAAACATTTAGACAAACTCTCACACTCACGGACACACACATTGTGTTACAAAAATTGTATAAATGTATTTGTACTTGTTTATGTCTATGTATATGCATATACATATATATACATATACTGCAAATGCACATGTACATATACTGTACATGTACATATATGTATACTGTATATGTATATGTACTTATATTGTACATGTACAATGGTGGCAAAAGAATCTTTAGGGCTCAAGTCCAGAACATAACTTGTTCCTTATAGTTTTTGGCTTGTATTGCTAGATAACGAAGAAACTTGTGTTGATTTGTGTGACTTACTGATGCTTTCCCTGAACACGAAAAGCTTAGCAATAATTATTCAAAATATCTTTTGCTTAAAGAGAGGATTATTTGTACCTTTTGTAGGACATATAAATCACATATAACCCACGAGATCTTACACATCCACTCAAATTGGTGCCACATTGCGTGTGGCTAAGTTAAATGTTTCAAGGCAAGTTATAAATGACCTCAAACATTCTGTCGCCTACATGACTCCAGGACCCATAATGGAGAAAGAACCAAAAACCAAAAACAGACATATCTCAAGCATGATGTCTAATCCTTCAGAAACACTTCAACACTGCATCTAGATCTATGCAGCAATATCTCTAAAAGAACCTCAGTCAACCAGCTTAATGTGTTATGAAGGAGTTTCTTCTCCCCAACACAATGAAAAAGAAGATAAATGTCTTCAAGAAATACCATCACTGAACACCAGGTCAGTGTAGATGACAAAGGCACCCTTCAGGCTGGTCAGGAGGTTTCAAAGGTCATACATCACCCTGGGAGTGTGTCACAGTACAACACTCACAACACAAAGGAGACCAAGGAGCATGCAGATAGTGATGGTATGGGGTGCTTTTAGAGCTTCCATAGCCAGGGCGGCACCTGCTTCCTTCCTATAAATGTGCCAATGAAGCCTGATTCATCAGTACTCTCATATTATGAATGATGGAACCCCTGCTCACAGGAGAAAACGACAAAATAAAAAAGACATTACAGTGGCCAGTACCTCTCCAGACCTAAACTTTGGTAGGCCAATTAGTCTATTAGTAATAGCATTGCTACTTCAGTATTACACTTTGCAATACTATTACAAATAAAGACCTAAAGATATCTCATTTTGTGTAAATCTCATTCAGTTTTAAATGATAACGTAACCTTTAGCTCTCCTAAAAATAGTTTCCTGACGCCATGCACGTCAGAGGTACTTGCAGCTTTAGTGTGAACAAATATTTTGCATTTCCTAGTACTGAAGGGCAAGGAAGCATAATTTGAGTTCTAATATCTAAGCAGAGCCACCCTTTCAAAGGGAACAACACTTAAGGTGTAAGTGTTCAACTGTCACCCAAGTGAAGGGCTATTACAAACACTATAGGGCATAGTGTAACAGCATGACCCTGCTACCTGAAGTTCAGCGTAGTTTGCCAGGTTGAGTCAAACTAGGTCCAAAGCCATGTCATTGGGCAGCAGGTTCCCCTCATTCCCTGCATGCTTACACAGCGCACGTGTACTTAAGCCACAGAATCCAAAACTGAGATCAGCATTCCCCGATCCTCCAGATGAACACAACAGCAGCAGCAGCAACACAAGGGACTGCCCAGTCCTTAGTCGACTGGGGAGCCTAACAGCCCCGTTGATCTCCACTTTACCTTCAGCACCCAGCCATATCTGTGGCTACTATAATAGGGCCAAATGCTCCTCCTCACCACATGCAAAAAAGCCAACCCTGGCTTGGTCTGGAATAAGCAGGAGGGCCAAGAAGCTGACCCAACCCCTAATTTAACTTGAAATTCTTCTGATTAATATCTGATGTTGATATGATGGTATAACCCACTGACATTTGCAAGCAATTATACTTTACACTTTCACACTACTGCATTTTTTCTGGTGAATAGAGTGTTATCTTCCATGAAAATAAGTTTTACAAATCTGTCTGAAGGCAGCCTTTTGAAGAACTACTGCCAGACTGTCTTCAGACTACAATAAAACTTCCTCAGAAAGTAATGGTCTGGAGGCCATTTCAGTCTATGTTTTAACTGAGGATTCATTCTGCAGTGTAATTTGATGCCTAAACTTAAATAGCACTTTGACAAGCCCTAGATATTTCAACCTGACTCAGCTCCTTATCAGGCTTCTAAAAGCTATTGGTATTCCTATATTTATCACAGAAGATAAAATATAGGTATTTTGTTTAAACCAAAAATTAAAAATGCCACCACTGTATGTACAGTACATACATATCTATGTGTATGTAAATGATATCACCCACTCTTGAAACCCTCTCACTCTGATTCATCTAATTCACTTTTATAATCAAAACAAACTGATGGTAAAATCTTAAATATCATAAGCAGTCCCATTAAATTCTGAATTTGAAAATTATGTATTCAAAATTGAAACTTTTAATGATAAGGCTTGTCTGATGAGTACAACTCAGTAACTACATTATGTACAAGAAAGAAAAATGAACAAAGCATACCACTGGTTTCCGTTGGCTTGGTTCTCCTATCTGTAAATAGAAATTGAAGCACTTGATTAAAAACACACTTCCAACTTTTTTTTTTCTATCTCAAGAATTCCCTTTCTTCTCAATATAATCAAAGAAAATTTCTACCCAAACAGACAAAAGCTTACCTTGGGAGGAACAGACGACAGATGAGAAGGCGGCGCAAAGGTTGAGGTAGGGGGATGAACAATTGGGGTTAGCCCTGGAGGGTAGCTACTCCCTAGGCTGCCACCAGGCTGGTACAGACTACTTTCCAGTCCAACTTTGTTCACCTCCTTAAACTGGTTGGATAAAATAAAGTCAATACATAAAAAAAACACAGCTTCCTCTATGACAAATATCATGATTTCATATGCTATTATTCATTTCACTGCAATCCCATGGATTAAATCATGCAACACATACACAAGAGAATAAGCTTACCAAGGAGGGTGTTGCTGAATGTGAGAAGAGCCCTGATGTACCAGGAGGAGGGAGTGGAGGAGGGGGCCCCATGTGCTGCAGCAGGTGTTGATGGACATGTGTATGCTGGTGTTGGTGATGGTGCATTTCAGTGCGCAGGAAGGCTGGGGGAGCAGTCAGGCTTCCTAACCCAGGCCCTAAGCCTAAGCTTCTTTCTTGCTGAGCCAAAAACCTGGAATCTAACTCCCTACGCAGAAGATCTGCTTGGCCTGTGGATGTGGAGACAGCCCTTGATAAGTGGAACCTTCCCATGGCAGTGACATTTATCTAAATCTTATATATAGATGTCTGTGTATATATATATATATACATATATATATATATATATATATATATATATTAATATTATATAATTATATAATTATATATATATAATTATATATATATATATATAATATATATATATATATTATATAATATTATATAATTATATATATAATATAATATATATATAATACATATAAAATATATAATATACATATAATATACATATATTATATATATATTATATAAATAATGTATATATTACATATATACAATATATATATATTATAATATATATATATATTATATATATATATATAATATATATATACATAATATATATAAATATATATATATTATATATTATATATATATATATATATATATATATTATATATATATATATATATTTTATATATTATATATATATATATATATATATATATATATATGTATATGTATATGTATATATATATATGTGTGTGTGTGTGTGTGTGTGTGTGTGTGTGTGTGTGTGTGTGTGTGTGTGTGTGTGTGTGTGTGTGTGTGTGTGTGTGTGTGCGCGCTTGCGTGTGAATGCACACACATATTACAAAATACAGATATGGATAAAGAAGTATATTTAAAGATATGAGATAGAGGGAGTCTATTTGTAAGAGAGTGTGTGCCTGGGGGTAGAGCATGGGTGCACTTCAGAGTGTGTGTGCTGTGTGCACATGTGTACACATTTCCCATTAATCAGCATCTATTTTTTTTCCAAGTTCACTGGAATATAACAGTATACTTATCTTTGATAATACATTATGATGTAGAGAGAGGGATAAAAAAAATAAAAATAAAATAAAATAAATAAAATAAAACACACTCGCAAAATAAAAATGAAAACCACTCGTATACACTATCTAGATTACACTGGAAATCAGCAAGTTCTGCTGCTTTAATGTAATATATTTACAGGGAATGGATGGTTTGGTAAGATAATTTCATGATACTTATGTGGAGCCCTCGTACAGACATAAATTCTATTCTTTCTCTTACATC
Organism: Penaeus monodon; assembly: GCF_015228065.2. NCBI lineage: Eukaryota > Metazoa > Arthropoda > Malacostraca > Decapoda > Penaeidae > Penaeus > Penaeus monodon. The sequence goes on from NC_051396.1 coordinate 49,560,306, forward strand.
CAACTGGTAGTAAAACCTAACATCACATGGCCATGATATTAACTGGAGTTTACCCAAAAAACTATAATTTCTTAAACCTGAAGTATTTTTTTCAGTTCCTTCTCTATCCCTAACAAACATCACGAAACAATGCTTCCTGAGGAACGGTTAATATTAGCCCCCTCGTCCAAGCAGTGCCTTACCTAGAGGGTCTGAGGTGATGTGAGAGGGAGGGAGAAGTGGAGAGGAGGTAAGCTGCTGCGATGGAGGAAGCGGTGGTGCGAACATGCCCGTGGGCGGCAGGGGAGCCGAGACTGGAGGTGGTGCCAGGGAGAACGACGGCAGGGGCAGCGGAGGCCGATTCAGAGACAATCTGGCAGTACTGGTAGATGGCAAGCTTGATACTGGGCTGAAAATGCATGAATGTTATAGTACTTCTTTAACTTGCAATTAATCATACAGATGATAATCATTATATTTTGCTAAAACTCTGCAGGCCAGTTTTTTCATCTTCTTGCAATAGTGATGGTGTCAATAAATATTGATTGACAGTTATCATTATTGGTACTGCTGATAGAAGAGTCGATTATAATGATGATGATAGTGGTGGCGACAATTGATGGCTGGAGGCTGGTGTGGGGGGTGAGGGAGTGATCACAGCAGTAGTAATTATTGTGTTGATGTTCTGTAACTATTGGTGAACAAGCTAATAATAATGGTTACATCATCAATGCATCAATCTCACCTAAGGTAATAGCAACAAAAGTTAATAGTTACAAGCAATTGTTTTCTTTTTGTTGATCATCTGAATCTACCTTTCTGTCAAGGGCAAAGCTGTATTGGGAAAAATCTTCTTTTCCTCAACACAGTAAAACCTTTATCAACCAGCATTCAATAAATTGTAAATTACAGTTTTCACTAAAAATTATATCCTGCACATGATCGTGCTGAATACAGAGTACTTTTCGATCCAAAATATAAAATGAACATTCACCCTAAAATAGACAATCGCACACTTCATAAAACAAATCAAAATACAAATGAGGGTTACACTCACCTTGGCCAGGGCCGTGGTAGTGAAGGGATCGTCTGAGCACTACTCACTGCGGTGTTTGCTGAACTGTAAGACGAAGTGGATTTTACACTTTGCTTTTGCTTACAGAATAAATTTTCAACAATTTGTTTATATTTTTCTTCTAAGTCTCACCCTCAGATATTAAACAGGAAAAATAATCATTCTCTATTATAAAGAAAAGTGTATAGTCTTTTAATTACATGTCATAATTGACATTTTCTTCCCATTTTTAAAAGACATACATATATATTGTATAAAGATTTTTTTTTACACGACTAAATATAAAGCTCACATCTGTTAGGTTAGTAGCTCAGGGCAATAAAGAGCAATGTCAAAGATGACTCTAGTCAAAATACTTTCTCAAGTTTATCATATCAACAAAGAATAAAATTAATTTCTCAGGTTTATCATATCAACAGAAAAATCATAATACTGAAGAGATTTTTGTTAAGTGAAGATTGCCTAAGGAACAAACATCTGCTTGCAAACAGTGATTTATCATATCTGCTTTCCAACACTTGTGTTCTGTGCTTCGTATTGTAAGGAGCCAAATAAGTAATTTCTCATTAAAGATAAAACGAATACAAAAGAGGGGCAATCTTCACTTTCCTACAGAGCAATCCTGTGTATTAAGTCCAGGTTACAGTTTTTAAAATCACATGAAAGGCGCCACAAAATATTTCCTGAAAAGCTTACCTGAAAGGTGAGATGTGTGGTTCGTGTGCTCTTGGCGAGTGTCTTGCAGATGGGGGGATGACCGGCTGAAGATGTGGTGTGGTTACCTTTGTGGCACTGGGTGGTGTAGAACGGGGATAACCTGGCTCAACCTTAACCGACGCTGTGGTTGGCACTGAGTGAGGAGTGTTGGAATAGGTCTTTACTGGGTTTGGTCGGGGCGTTTCGCCTGGTTCGGTTTTCACTCCATAGGGAAGAGTACCTAACGGCCCCGGGCCTGAGCCTGGGGGAGGTGCAGGCACTGGACCACTGGGTGCACCAGGGGTTGGAGGTTTTACTGCTGTAGGAGTAGCACCAATGGGGGATGGATGTGGAGATCGAACGTGACTACGTGGTGACGCTACTGGGCTTGATTTTATGTTAACGTTATTGTAGAGAGTATGGTTGTGCTGAGGAGTTGGAGACACCAAGGCACGCACACTGTACTTGCCTACCCCTGGGCCCATCCCCTGGCCTCCCCCGCCTCCCCCTGCCACTGGTCCATTGCTAACACGACCAGCGCTGCCTACTATGTGATTATGAGATACACTGGTTGATGTTGTGGTAGTAGCAGATGTAGTGGTTGTGGTTGTAGTGGTGGTGGTTGTGGTAGTAGATGAGGCTACAGGATGAGAGAGGTAGTGTGGCGATGAATGCGGTACATGAACTGAAGGCTGTCTCGAAACCTGTGCAGACGCCGGTGTGGCGGGTGCCACCTGAGGTGGATGATGCGCTGGTGTGGATGGATGTGGGAGGTGAGGTGTGGGGGTAGTTGTTGGGGTAATAGTTGGAGTAGTGGTAGCAACAGTTGTGTGGGAGGTGTTCACTGTATGAGGTGGGAGTGAAGTAGGAGTGTGGGAAGGAGTGTGCGATGCAAGGGAGTGTGTCGTGGGTATGCTAGAAGCAGTCGTGTGTGGCACTGGCGTGTGTGGCACTGGCGTGTGTGGCACTGGCGTGTGTGGCACTGGTGTGTGTGGTACTGGCGTGTGTGGTACTGGGGTGTGTGGTGTAGGTGTGTGTGGCGAGGGAGCGTGTGTGGTGGGCGTGTGAGGAGTGTGAGTATGTGACGTTGGTGTATGAGGCGTGAGGGTGTGGGGTGGAGGTGGCGTGTGTGGCACTGGCGTGTGTGGCGTGTGTGGCGCAGGCGTGTGAGGTGTGTGTGGCGTGGGCGTGTGAGGTGCAGGGGTATGGGGCGTGTGTGAGTGTGCCGAGGGTGTATGTGGGGTGTGTGTGTGGGCCGTGGACGCGTGCTGTGGGGGTGGGTGAGGTGCAGGCGTATGAGGCGTGGGAGTGTGTGGGGCTGGCGTATGAGGTGGATGAGTGTGCTGCGAAGGTAGGTAGATGGGTTTGTGGTCCCCAGCTGTAGTTGCAGTAGGAGGCAGGGCTGTGTTAACACCACCAACACTCGGCGGCTGATAGTTCACCGGGTAGTGACCTAGCACTTCAGGTCCATTGCTGAAAGACACAGAAAAATATTACTCTCCTGAAATAGACTTACGAAAATAGAATATCAATGTCACATGTAAGAAATAAACTTGAATGTAATTTTAAATCTCTTTCTATTGATACAGATAATAAGGAATAATGTGAGTGAAAACTACATTACAACTAATTTGCAACAAAACAAATAAAAAATATAAATATTTATGGTATCAATACTAATAATTGTCATACTAATACTAATGAAAGAAAATAATAATAATAATAATAATAATAATAATAATAATA
>NC_051396.1:49568801-49596301 GCF_015228065.2 Penaeus monodon
GTGGGAGTGGGAGTGAGAAAGGGAGACGGAGTGGGAGGAAGTGGGAGTGGGAAAGGGAGAGGGAGTGGGAAAGGGAGAAGGAGGGAGAGAAAGCGAAAGGGGGAAGGAAGAAAAGGAAGGGAGAGTGGAAGAGACAGAGAGACAGACAGACAGAAAGAGATATGCAGGCTACGGACCCCATCGAGGGACACACACGAACACACTTCACTGTCCTTGCCACGTGCCTCCCTTCCCTTCTGCGCCTCAGCATTTCCTCTCTCCACTTACTCACGCCTCACTCGCTTCTGACACTGTGCCACCAGATATCTATCCTCGCCTGTCCTGAAAATGCAACGACACACAAAATCAGTCGCAACACGCGGCGTTCCGGGCGCCAGTCTCCGCAGAGGTAACGGCGGAAAGCAAAGCCGCGGCTCAGGCAGAAGGGCAAGCACGGAGCCTGGCAAAGGCCGTGGTGGCAAGCAGAGTGCCTGATAATGCTGACAAAAGCCTCAGCGCGGGGAGCGGTGACATCACAAAGTTTACGCAAAGGTAGTGGCATGCACAGACCCCTGGCGCAGGCAGTAGTGACAGGCACAGAGCTGTAACTGATCATAGTGACGGGGACAGAGCTCTGGCCCAGGTAATGGGGCGCGGCCGAGCATCCGCAGCACAGGTAGTGGCGGCGGCGGCGACGAGGGTTCCACAGATTCAGCAGGACAGCCCCACTCTCGCGCCGACGCTCAATCTTGGCCCCGAATCGCTGCCAGAATACTAACCAACACTCCCTCAATTTGCCCACTTGCTGCCTACGTGACGCCTTTGCTGATGCCCCGCCGCCCGCAGGGGTGCTGGGCTGTCGTTGAGAAGGGCGCGCGGTGACGGACGCGGGAAATGGGCTCCGGATCACGCTCGGAGAAGGGACGGCAGGAGGTGGAGGTGGAGGTGAAAGAAGAAGAGGTAGAGGAGGAGGAGGAGGAGGAGGAGGAGGAGGAGGAGGAGGAGGAGGAGGAGGAGGAGGAGGAGGAGGAGGAGGAGGAGGAGGAGGAGGAGGAGGAGGAAGGGCGGGGTATATACACACATGCTAGACGTGCATGCTTAAATACATTGTGTGTGTGTGTGTGTGTGTGTGTGTGTGTGTGTGTGTGTGTGTGTGTGTGTGTGTGTGTGTGTGTGTGTGTGTGTGTGTGTGTGTGTGTGTCCAGACGAGAGCAGACGCAGACGCAGACAGACAGACACACACACACACACACACACACACACACACACACACACACACACACACACACACACACACTTCACACTCGTCCCAGACCCTCGGCGAGGAACCCCAGCCGTGCGCTCGCAGTCCCACGGCGCGGGAGGCTTCTGTGGACCCGGGGTCGACCTCCGGCGAAGAGGAGCAGCGACGAAGCAGCCGCCCGACGAAGTCCCAGCACTTCCCACGGCAGGCAAACGACGCGCGAGCGGTCGGGTGCAGCCTGCAAGGAGGGATCGCCGATACGCTGCTCCCGAGGACCAGGGCGTCCTGTTCCCCCCCCCCCCCTCCTCCAGGATCGGCCCCACTCCCCCAGGGAATATAAATATCCAACACAGCCAACATTCCTTCCCCCCGCCCTGCGTCGCTCGAGACCGTCTGCCTTCCCTCACGGCGCCCCTCGTCCTCCAAGGCGCGACCTCGAAAACGCCGTCAAAACATCACCTGCCGCCGTCGCTCTTCCACGCCCATCGTTCTTGCTCGCCCGTCGCTGCCACCCGCCCACGAGCGCAGTCGCCAACGCCAACACCGAGTGCTTGCGCGCCTCTCGCGCCTCACGCTTGGGAAAGCGATCCGCCTACCTCGAAGGGGGGGAGGGGGAGATGGCGAAGAGGCAGGAATTGCGAAGCGTCTCCTGATACCATTAAGTCTACCCGAATAGATCACGCCATCTGTATGCAAGATCAACATTTATCACCGACTTGATAGCTGGATCAAACCTCCCGCATCGACACTAAGGCCGGAGTCCCTCCCCCACCCCACCCCGCCCCCGCCCCCGCCACTCGTAATCCTCAAAAGCGAGATAAATCCTCACCGGCATTAATAATGATCCACGATTAAGTCGCTTCTCGATAAGACTTGTCCGTGACAGCGTGGCCCCGGATCACAACCTGTCCGACCGGAATGATTGGAAAAGATGAAGCCCGCCGCGGGTTCGTGCGGAGAGGGGGAGGGGGAGGGGGAGGGGAGAGAAAGATAAAGAAAGAAAGAGAGAGAAAGGGAGGGAGGGAGAGAGAGAGAGAGAGAGAGAGAGAGAGAGAGAGAGAGAGAGAGAGAGGGAGAGAGAGAGAGAGAGGAGAGGGAGAGAGAGAGAGAGAGAGAGAGAGAGAGAGAGAGAGAGAGAGAGAGAGAGAGAGAGAGAGAGAGAGAGAGAGAGAGAGAGAGAGAGAGAGATGTGGGATTCAGGCAGATCAGCCATTTGACATGAAACATATTCACGGTTCAAGCTGCTGCAGATTTTTTTTCTCTCTCTCTCATTTTTCCTTACATTTTCATAACCTCCACCTACTTTGCTATGCAATCTTTTCAGAAACAATTCCCGTGCCACAAAACAATAATTGCTGAATGCCACTGCACCCGAATCATAAATTCAAAATAGCAAGCCTAATTTAGTCTGCCTTGCTATAAAGCGCTCAGTGTTGCAACGCCAGCCTCCTGTATCTTGCAAAATCTGTTCAACACTAAACGGAAGATTTATGCATGCTCGTACATATGCACACGTTTTACATACGCAAATAAACGAGGGAAGAAAATGAAAAACAGCAAAAGTGATCATATGAATAAACAAACAAACAGAGACAGACAGACAAACCCTCACCTCCACCCAACCATCTTATTCATATTTATAAGCAAATGAACATGTCTGTTTATCCAGCGTTGGCTCAGCGCGAAGGGACGCCCAATTTGCGCCCGGATGAGCCCTCGCCTCAGCCAAAACCCGTAAAACAAATGGCTTTTGGAGCCACGGAAGGTAAGGCGCCGTCCCTCGCGGTGTTCCCTCCCTCCGCGAGCCCCTCTTCGCCCCGGGGACATTTCGCGGGGGCCTGCCTCGGCGTGCGGGGAGGCCAAACAAGTAACGAAGGGCTCGGGAGCGAGGCAATGACGCCCAGCGACAGCTCAGCGCTCGCCCTTGCACCGAGACGCGCGCCTCGCCCACTCTGCTTCGGGGGGACCTTTGTTGCACATTTGACATTAGGTCAACGAGCCTAAGGCATTTCGTGAACTATAATAACCAACTGCGACCGAAAATAAACGCCATTCATATGAAGTGCACCTGATATGCAATATAACATCAAAACACTTTTCTTCGTGACGACGAAACTGGTCTCACAGAAATGGATAGGCAGGCATCTCATTCAAAGTAAGATCAAGATAAATACTTTCAATACAAACTCAAACCCCCCAAAATGCGCGCGCGCGCACACACACACACACACACACACAAACACACACACGGATAGATGGATAAATAGAAAGATAGACAGCTATAGATAGATGTGCGCGTGTCCAGCTCATTCGCAGAAGGGTGTGTCCGCCACAGGCTCTGCCCGGCCTCTGCCTGACCAGGCCACGACTCGGCGGCCGTTCCCCTGGGGGGGGGGGGGTGACACATGGCAGCCTCATCACCGACCCGATTAGCCTCCGCGGCGGCGGACGAGGAACCTCCCGGGGCGAGGCGCACGACCCAGCCACCGCTTACGGGATTCCAGAGGCCAGCGGCTGCGGCAGGACACGACCCGCCGCGACAGGATCTGCAGGAGCGACGACCCACACGCGAGAATATGCTCTTCTACCCTTCGCTGCCCATAATGTCTGGAGAACAGGAATGGAAGGGGCGGTGGGACGCGAGGTGGAAGGAAGAATGGAGATAGGAGAGACAGCGAGAGACGGACACACGGTGAAAAGGGACTAACGATTTTGTAAGGTCCTATCTTTACTGCATATACATAGCTTACACATATCCAAGAACTAAAGCCTTTACGATCGGGCGCCGTGTGTATTTATATGTATAAAACACAGAATGACATGTGCACTACACATGCACATGTTTCTGAGGAAATTCGGGTAGACTGCCAGTTTTGTTGTGACTATTATGAGAGCTGCAGCATCTATTTACGATCTGTGTCAAGTATAACTCTGCCGCTAACAGTGGCATTACAGAGAAGAGACGCTCCACGGCGCGTGATGCAAGGCCCGCAGCACCTTGGCTTCTTCGTGGCGTACACAAGAGGCCATTGGAGACGGTCGCACGCTAACTCTACGTGCGCATTCCTCCGCGGCGAGACCTTTAGCGGCCTCCTTCCGCCCCGAGCTGCACCTCGCTCTCTGCCGCATGGCTGCACTGCCGAAGGCACGAGTCGAGGCGATGTTGTGTGTGTGCGTGTGCATGTGTGTGTAGGGGGTGCGTGCATGCGTGCGTGTGCTTGTGCGGGTGTGCGATGTTGTGCTATGCAGGGGATGGATGCCCCGACGCGTGCCAAGCCCCGAATGCAGCGCCATTCGTGCTCGCAGCCCGGTGCTCCCCATTGTTGGCCGCTTGCCTGGACGCTGCTTGGATATCGCACGCAGCACTTCTAAAAACATCGAATGGAACTCTACGTGGCCCCGGCCGATTCCTTATAAGGATCGCTCTTATTACTTTGTAGGTAAGTACGGCAAGACCCACGCAACACCAACACCAACACCAACACCCCCACAGAGAGAGAGAGAGAGAGAGAGAGAGAGAGAGAGAGAGAGAGAGAGAGAGAGAGAGAGAGAGAGAGAGAGAGAGAGAGAGAGAGAGAGAGAGAGAGAGAGAGAGAGAGAACGACTCACTCACTCAAACAAGCAACCCAATCTATAAATCTATCTACCGCTCTCTCCTTCCCTCTCCCTGTCTCCCCCAGTGTCATGATCCGCCTACCTGTACGCTAAGTAATTAGGCGTTCGGCGCAGCGCCCCCTTTCACGACGAGTTTTAACGAGGGACAGCACTAATTAGCCTCTCCTCCCCTCGGCCATCGCCACCTTGTGACACCTATCTGCTGGCCTGATTAAACTTTACCGCCGGCGAAGGGGCAGGCGCCGCGCGAGCCGTTCGGTAAGGAGGCGACGCCACGCAGTGCCACGCGCTCGGATGACCAGCGGCCGAATCCACGCTGGAATCAGTGCATATGCAAATACGCGCTACATTTATGCAAGCATGTATATACATACGCACATACATCATACACGTTTACGTAGAGTATATGCCTACGTAATCCGCCTTGCCTCCCCCGTCCGTCGGCCCCGTCGGCGCTGGGGGGTGTCGGGTGCGCACTCCCGGCCTCCGACTCCGCCTCGAACGCCGGTCGACACTCGACCTCCAGGATTCCATGCCCGTCATTAGCCCCTCGATCAACCCGAGCTTTCGATGTAATAAAACCCGATAAATCTCAAAGCAATTTTCTAATCTGCCCCGAATTTTACATCCCATAAAGCAACTTGATTACTTTACACAATTCCCCTCAGAGTAAACTACATAAATTCCCCACCCTAATCCCGCCCCGTTCCCCGGATTTTACACTCCATAAAAAAGCAAAAGCTATTTCGCTCGCCTCCTCCCTCCACCCTCTCCCTCCCCTTCCCCCCTCCTCTCCCCCGCCCTCCCTCTGACATCTCTTCCTCGCGGGCGGCAGCAGAAGAACACGCGGAATCTCAAGTACAGTCGCGCTCGGTGCTCCGCTCACCTCACGCCCCCGCCGCCCCTTCGGAAGCATACCCGCGAGGCAATGGGAGGGAGGGAGGGAGGGAGGGAGGGAGGGAGGGAGGGGGAGGGGGAGGGGGAGAGGGAGAGGGAGAGGGAGAGGGAGAGGGAGAGGGAGAGGGAGAGAGAGAGAGAGAGAGAGAGAGAGAGAGAGAGAGAGAGAGAGAGGATTGAGAGAGAGAGAGAGAGAGAGAGATTGAGAGAGAGAGAGTGAGAGAGAGAGAGTGAGAGAGAGAGAGAGAGAGAGTGAGAGAGAGAGAGGGAGTGAGAGAGAGAGGGAGAGGGAGAATCAGAGAGAGAGAGAGAGAGAGAGAGAGAATCAGAGAGAATGAGCGAGAGAAAGAATCAGCGAGAATGAGCGAGAGAAAGTTAGAATAGCAGAGATGCCGATAAACATTTCCCGCCCAGAGCCCGGCTTAACGACTTGTAACAACACGGCGCCGGGGAAAAATGTGTCCCTTCGCATCTCTTGAGGGAAAAAAAACAAACATCCCAGCTGCTTGTCGCGTGCGTTTGTAATTACCCCGCGCTGAAATTAGAGACATGCTGGGGATGAGGCTTTAATAAAAGTATACACGGGTCTCCATTATTTCCTCCTCCCCCCCCCCCCGTCCCTCCGCCCACGCCATTCTTTACAGCACGTCGTTACGGCTACAAAAGGGGGCTTGGTAAAACACGAAGCTCCGGCCGCGTGCAGAAGCGACTGTCGCTTTTCATAACCTTTAAGCTTCCATTCGGGGGGTCAGGAAGAGTCGGTCTCGCGCCGAGCCCTCACGAGCAGGGTCGTTCGCCCAGCCACCCAATCAACGCCTTGGATCCCGGGTCACGGACGCAGGGGCGGGGGGGGGGGGGGAGATAAGGGAGAACGGGGGAATAAAGGGAAGGGAGGAAAAGAAAGGGAAGGGGGGGGGGGTAACGTCGGGCTGAATTCGGACAGGTTTGTCATACACAACCAATTAATGCTGCCTCTCCCCGCCCACCAACTGGATCACTGGCGGAAGGGACGGAAAGCGAAAGATATACACGCAAACATGGTTAAGGTTGATGGCGGAGGGACGAAGGAAGGGAGAAAGGGGGAGAGGGAAAAGGGGAAGGAAGGGTTAGAAGGAAAGGAAAGAAGGAAGGAGGAAGATAGGGAAGGAGGAAGGAAGGAGGGAGATTGGGAAGGAGGGAGGAAGGAGGGAGATAGGGAAGGAGGAAGGAAGGTAGGGAGATAGGGAAGTAAGGAGAAGGCAGGATATCCAAGTAGAGTAGAGAGGCGAAGATAAAAGGGAAGGATTCACGGGAAGGGAAGGAAGAAAGAGAAGAGAAGGGAAGTGAAGTGAAATAAAGAACAGATGTAACCGCGCAAGGGGGAAAGAAAAGACGAGGAGAGAGATTTGCATAAACGGCCCGCAATGAAAGGGAACTCCTTGCCAATGCGTGGTTCCATCTCCCTGCCACTAGCTGCCTCGTAATAAATCCTCCATCTGCCACTGGGGACCTGTTCGCGGCCCCCAAACAATGTGCGGCCTCCGTCCCTCACTCTGCGCTCCCATGCCTCTCTGCCACTGCCCTTCCCTCCGCTCTCCCCTTTCCTTTCTCTTCCCTTCCCTTTATTTCTGGACTTTTCCTTCCCTTCCCCCTGCCCCTCTCAACCCACCGAGGGGGAGGGGGGAGGAGCCCGACCCGAGCCAAGGCCGAGCGCACGGCCGCGGCTCTCGGGTCTGTCTGGCCTCGCGCAATTTCAATACCTTATGACCTTCCATAAAGTGGCAGTCAATACCCGTGGCAGATTGCGCGCCACCGTCGACTCGGTGCCAGATACATTCGCTCCTAATGACCTCCGGCGCTCTCGTAACTATCCCGCATTCCGCGGATCAATAACGACCGAAAACCGGCGGCGATTAAACCCGCGCCTCAAATAACCCTCTGCTTCCGCCACCCACAGAGGCAGGCGGAGAGAGGCTGGGAGTGGAGGAGAGGGAGAGGGAGAGGGAGAGGGAGAGGGAGAGGGAGAGCGAGAGAGAGGGGGGAGATAGATAGATAAAAATGAGACGAAAACAGAGAGGGGGAGTGGGAGAAGAGCGAGAGAAAGAGAATGAGAAGAAAGGATCCAGGACGGAAGGAAACGCGAGAGAAAGAGGGGGAAGAGAGGCATTGCGTACGCGTCCGCCGCCTACGCACCCGCAGCCCCGCCCCCCTCCCTCCATGCCCCTCCCCCGGTCGCTTCCCTCCACCCTGCCCCTCTCCTGTCACACAAAGCCGCTGGGCGCTGGCTGGCATCCTTCCCTCGCGAGCAGTAAACACCAGGCCGAGCGTGGAGCCCACACGCATTATCATACAAATGGCCCAAGTGCGTCCTCATAAAAAATGAAGTTGGGCGGAATGGAGGGCCGGACGCCACATGGGGACACCAGGGCGAGGGGGGCGCACGGAAAATGACCGGAATTCATGAGACGCAGCGAGAGGGAGAGAGAGGGGGGGAAAAGAGAACAAAATAAAAATAAAAATACGCCTGCCTCGTGTGTTTGCCGTGTCCCTGTGGAGCGGTCGGAGGCCAATTATCATGTGACACTGCGGGGACCTGGATGCTGGCGGGAGGAGAGGCGTCGACGCTGGAACAGGGACTGCGGGGCGAAGGGCGAGGAAGGAGGGGGGGGAGAGGAGGAGGAGGACGAGGAGGAGGAGGAGGACGAGGAGGAGGAGGAGGAGGAGGAGGAGGAGGAGGAGGAGGAGGAGGAGGAGGAGGAGGAGGAGGAGGAGGAGGAAGAAGACGAAGACGAGGACGAGGACGAAGACGAGGAGGAGGAGGAGGCCGATAATGATGAACAATCACGGACCCTCTGCGACGAAAGTTGGGGAGACGCGACCGAGAGGACACAACGAGCCCCTCTCCATGCGCTACTTTGGCGCGTAGAGGTCTAGCCTAAGGGTCTCCGCATAAAAAAAAAAAAAAAAACACTATCATTACGAGCGGGAAAAGGTCCTGAGAGGGCCAGTGGCCACGCACGGCCTCGGGTCACACCAACTGTTGTGGCCGGCGATGCCTTGTCCTTTCACACCATCTGCCGGGGAGGGAGCGCGGCTGACGGAAAATTAAAAACCCAATATTAGCATTGCTTTGACGTAGTGCAATTCTGAACCATATCTTGTCATACATTCAAAAATCCTGTAAGGAGAGGCTGTGGCTTACCAATACAAATCATTTAATCTATCTATCTATCTATCTATCTATCTGTCTATCTACCTACAAATCTACCTATCTATCTATATATATATATACCTATCTATCTATCTCTATATATCGATCGATTTATTTCTATCCAATCAACCATATCCTTTTACATATAAACGTAAAGGTGTATGGAAAAGATGTAAATGAACGAGATAATGGGGGGAGGAGGAAGAAATATATGAGGGAGAAAGAGGAAGAAGTGAAGGAAGGCGAGGAAGGGGGAAAGTAGGAGGGTGGAGGGAGGGGCAGGAGGAAGAGGAGGGAGGGGGGAGGAAGAGGGCGTGAGGAGGGAGGAGGAGGAAAAAGGAGGAGGAGGAAAAAGGAGGAGGAGGGGGAGGAGGAGGGGGAGGAAGAGGAGGAGAAGAAGAAGAAAAAGAAGAAAATGATGTCCACGAAGAGGAAAAGGAGGAGGAGGAGGAGGAGAAAAAGGAGGAGGAGGAGGAGGAGGAGGAGGAGGAGGAGGAGGAGAAAATAATAATAAGAAAGTGATGCCCACGAAGAGGAGGAGGAGGAGGAGGAGGAAAGGGAGGAGGAGGTGATGACGATAATGAAGAAGAAGAAGAAGAAGAAGACGAAAATGATGTCCACGAAGAGGAAGAAGAGGACGAGAAGGGGGAGGAGGAGGAGGAGGAGGACGAGAAGAAGGAGGAGGAGGAGGAGGAGTAAGATCCTGAAGAGGCAGAACACGAGGCGGGCAAATTCGGAGCCACTGGAGGAGGTGCGAGAGAGAGAGGCGGGGGAGGGGGGGGGGGTTGCGTTGGTGCGAGAAGAGGAAAAGATAATTCGGGGTTGCGTGTCCGCCGCCGCAATTACAGCTTAATTGGTCGTTACGCGCATAATCATCCAGTTATTAATTGTCTCGTTTGTTACGTCCAATATAGTGTACAATCTCAAACGCTGTTATTAAGCATAATTACAAGATTGCCCCGCTAATGAATACTTGCATCTTATTATTAGGCCGAAAATTCACAAGCAGGAATAATATATTAAATCTAATACCACCAACAGCATAGTGTTCCTGCTAAGCTAGGGCCACGGAACACAATGCTAACAGGCTCACCGCTACGAAGGGACGGAAGGGGGGGGGCTTACCTTATCTCCTTCACTCTCGCTATCACACTGCAAAGGAACGGAGAGAGAAAATATTAGTGCCAGAACATCACATCACATAAAAATAAAAGCTTAAAACTAAAGAGAGACAGAACACATCACACAAAAAGATTAATCACAAAAAGAATAGAGAGAAAAATACACTAGTGCCAGAACATCACACCACATAAAATTAAAAGCTTAATGCTAAAGAAAGACAGAACACCACATCACATAAAAAGATTAATCACATCGTAAACAAAAAAAAAGCCTAATAGCTACAGACGCCGTGCCGCCACGCGTATTAGCCTCCGGTTCGGCTTGTCACCGCACGCGAAGGGAAGCCACAGGGCGCTGCGACGGAGACACCCAGGGGCTTCCCTCGGAACGCGATTGGCTCTCAAAACATCATCGGGGTAAACACGTTCAATACGGGTTTCCGTCTACCTGCAACTTTTTTTTTTCTTTCTTTCTTTTTTTTGTGTGTGTGTCTAGAAAATGTTCTCGTCTCTTCTTCTGCCTGGATTTTTCTGGCTCATCTCGCTCTCTCTTTCCTCTCCTCCTCCTTTCCTCTCTCTGACTCACTCACTCACTCACTCACTCACTCTCACTGTATATATATATATATATATATATATATATATATATATATATATATATATATATATATATATATATATATCAGTCTCTATATCACTTTCTATGTCTCTCTATCTCTATCTCACTCTCTCACTCTCACTCACTCTATTTCACTCTCTCACTCTCTCCCTATCTCTCACTCTTTCTCTATCTCTCACTCTTTCTCTATCCTCACTCTCTCTCCTCTCTATCCCTCTCTCTCCCTCTCTATCTCTATCCCTTCTCTCTCTCTCTCCTCTCTATCCCTCTCTCTCTCTCTCTCCTCTCTATCCCTCTCTCTCTCTCCTCTCTATCCCTCATTCTCTCTCCTCTCTATCCCTCATTCTCCTTCTCCTCTCTATCCCTCACTCTCTCTCCTCTCTATCCCTCTCTCTCTCTCCTCTCTATCCCTCTCTCTCTCTCCTCTCTATCCCTCTCTCTCTCTCCTCTCTATCCCTCTCTCTCTCCTCTCTATCCCTCTCTTCTCCTCTCTCCCCTCTCTCTCCTCTACCTTCTCTCTCCTCTATCCTCTCTCTCTCTCTCTCTACCCTCCGCTCTCTCTCTACTCCGCTCCTCTTCTACCTCCCCTCCATCCCCCCTCCCTCTACTCTCTCTCCCCTCTCCTCACTCTCCCTCTCCCTCTCCCTCACCCCCCCCTACCCCTCATTCCCATTCTCTCTCTCCTCCCCTCTTAACAGCTCCTAAAAGGCAACACTTAAGTGGCCACTGCAAACTTCAAAAGGGAGACCGTAATAACGTCTTTTGCCTCGTTTCATCCGCCCCGCCCGCGCTCGAGCCTCTCCCGGCCTTGCTTATCAGTCGCCACAATGCTCTCCTCCTCGCGCCGCCATGTGACGCTTGACACCCTCTCGTCCTCGTTTCCCTTCTGCCTCGCCTCTCCCGCTCCCTCGCTCGCTCGCCTCCCTCGCTCGCTCTCCTCCGTGCGAGGCAGAACAAAGGTGTCAATTTGACACATATTTGGCAAATGTGCAATTTACGTGATCTTAATTTTCAAAGCCTAATAATCACGCGCGGCGAAAAAAGTTTAATGACTTCGTAGCTATTACTACGGAACACACGAACAAATTACCTCCCAGACTATAAGCAATTATCTGCAATGACAGCGGGCGAATTTGTCAACCGAGGCAATTACGCCGCGCCCGCGCCCGCCCGACGCAAGACACCAATTACGGCGCCGTCAAAACAAATGTCCCGTTTACATCTAAATGCTCGATGACGCTCGTAATTAAACAGATGACTAGTGATCCGGATCCGTCGGCAGCAAAAAGCGAGTTGAAAATTGCATTTAACCAATTACATTAAATTGACTAAAACCGCCAATTTGTTCGAATCCCTGCGGCGAACAAATAATAACAAATGAAAAAAACTGCCTTTGTAACTGATGCACTCTTGCAATTAATTTTCCTAATCATCAATGGACACTTGACGTGGGAATGGAAGTCCCCCCCCCCTACAATGATGATTGGAAAACATCAGCTCTCTCAAAGTTTTTTTGTTTCCTTTTAAATCAATATCACCAACGCCTCTTTTTTTAACAATATCAGTGATCAATGCCTCCCAAACCAGTGCACCTGCCCCTTTGTACAAGCCGTTTGGAGCTTTGCGGCGGAACAGAAAATGGCTTTGTTTTTACGGTTACCTTTAGTTTAGCTGAATGTGTCTGTTTCCGGCAACTGGCGAAGGGGCGACGCGCACTCCTGCCTCTGGGGAACGGCGTCTGCCCTTTGGAGCCCCACCCCACCCCCACCCCCACCCACTCGCAGATAAGAGGCAGACTGCAGACTCAGGTTCTCTTTCCCACAGGCAGCGACAGACCAGCCCGCCGGACTAATCCGCAACTGGTGCCCTTCGCTCCATCCTTGCCCACGACTCTCAGGCAGGGGGGGGGAACCCGGGGAGGGAACCCCGGGCGGGCATTCGGCCAGGGCAGCCGATGCTTTCCATAAGGCCGCCCTGGAAGGGAGCTTCGCGGCTTCACCTCCCGGCGGCGCCTGCGCCTCCCTCCGCGGCCACGGCGAAGGGCGAGTCCTCTTGCCCCTCCCCTCCCCTCCCCTCCCCTCCGGCGAGAGGCTCCCGGGAACCCAATTTCTTGCAAGGTCACTTTATCGCGCCCATAAACACCTCGGCGCGATATCGGGCTGGAATCCAATCAGGGCGACTCCATTTGATGAAGAGGCATGCAAAGCCGCGGCGCGAGCGACCGCCTCCGCCTCGCATGAAACAAGGATAAAATCGCATTATCAAGCGCGGGGCGGAGGCCGTAAAAGCAGCGGGGAACGTGAGGAAGCGAGACAAGTGTTAACAAGAGACCCGGAGCGAGATGAACGCCCACGAGGCAGCCATCCGGCAGCCTCGCAGCAGCGGGACGCCTCAGGTGCGCAGCTTCGGGGCCGCTCGTCCCCGGCCCAGAAGACTGCCCCAACGAGCAGGACGCTCCAGCACTCGCATGCATAATGGATCAGGCTTGCAAAATGATATTTCCTCGAAATTTATAGCCCGGCGAATGACCGCACCGCCGGAGTTTTTACGCCGCTAAACAGGCAGTTCGCAGCGCCGTCCTAACACACCAACTGAAACCTTATCACAATCCAAACTGCAGAGGCACGACTACGCTGTAAGCATTTCCATCGCCACTGCCTGGGAGAAGGACAGTGGGACACGAAACCGCCACTCAATTCAAGAGACAGCATCGTCGACCCTAAGTGCCGTAAAAATCTTTGAAAAAATTGCGTTTTCCTCTGGCCCAAAGTGTCCCCCGATTGGGCCCAAAGGACGAGTCGCCGGCCTCCTCACCGTCCCAGGGCGTACACCCCGCCCATGAGCCGTGCACCTCTTCACCCACAGACACACACAAGCCAGGTATGCTTCTTCGCGGCCCACCCTTTCCCCACCCTGGACTAACACACGTACACGCATATAGATAGCGTTAACAATATGCATGCATGCAAACGAGCATGCCAGTTTATGCGCGTGTGTGCACGCGCGTTTCGCATATTTGCACATGCATGTACAATGTGTTTACTTCTTTTATGTAAACACAGTCTGCTATGTAACAGACGAGGGAGAGGGTGAGGGAGAGGGAGAGGGAGAGGGAGAGGGAGAGGGAGGGAGAGAGAGAGAGAGAGAGAGAGAGAGAGAGAGAGAGAGAGAGAGAGAGAGAGAGAGAGAGAGAGAGAGGGAGGAGGAGGAGAGGGAGAGAGAGAGAGGGGAGAGAGAGAGAGAGAGAGAGAGAGAGAGAGAGAGAGAGAGAGAGAGAGAGAGAGAGAGAGAGAGAGAGAGAGAGAGAGAGAGAGAGAGAGAGAGAGAGAGAAGAGAGAGAGAGAGAGAGAGAGAGAGAGGAGAGGAGAGAAGAGAGGGAAGGAGAGAGAGAGGAGAGAGAGAGAGAGCAGAGAGAGAGAGAGGAGAGAGAGAAGAGAGAGAGAGAGAGAGAGAGAGACAGAGAGAGGAAGAGAGAGAGAGAGAGGAAGAGAGAGAGAGAGAAGAGGAAGAGAGAGAGAGAGAGAAGAGAGAGAGAGAGAGAGGAGAGAAAGAGAGAGAGAGAGAGAGAGAGAGAGAGAGAGAGAGAGAGAGAGAGAGAGAGAGAGTAGCGCAGTTGCAGCGGGCGGCACGGGCGCGTGGCGCGGAGCGTCAGCAACTGCTCGTTATCAACCCTTACGGGAGGGAGCGGCCGCCACACCGCGGTTCGGCCAACCAATTTTGCATAGAGAATTACACAGTAGCCTTTGGTGAGATAGATGGCGCCAGATACTCAGCGCCACTGACTCATTCTCCATGCGCGCCTCTCTCTCTCTCTCTCTCTCTCTCTCTCTCTCTCTCTCTCTCTCTCTCTCTCTCTCTCTCTCTCTCTCTCTCTCTCTCTCTCTCTCTGTCCTTTCTCCTTGTTTATCCATTTACGTGAATAAGTAGCCCCTTCCAGCTCCCTCCCTCGAGCGCAATCCTAAACAGCTGCCGTTTCAACTCGCAAAACTCGTCCCGAATGAAACCACAACATTCAACATTCAACGAACTTTTTTATTAGTGCTTATTATGCAATTCATCATACCCTCCGAAGATTACTTCAACTTCAGCCAAAAGCACTGTTCGCATATTACTGTTTCTGCATTGCTGTGAAGTGCTTGCCGCATATTCGCGGTCTGATATTTCTGCTTGAAATTGCGCTTTTGTAACATTGCAAATTTCCTTCAAATCAGACTTATGCAAAAACTAAACACTTTGCATTCCCGCTTTGTGATACATTTGTAAGAGAGAGAGAGAGAGAGAGAGAGAGAGAGAGAGAGAGAGAGAGAGAGAGAGAGAGAGAGAGAGAGAGAGGAGAGAGAGAGAGAGAGAGAGAGAGAATATATATATATATATATATATATATATATATATATATATATATATATAAAAGAAAAACCTGCGGAATCGCTGTAACCCAAGACGTTCTTGCACCATCTGCACCACTTGCTCCTGAAGCCAACATCAGAGACAAGAAGAGGTCTGTCCGAGCAATCCAGCCACGTGCGGCGAGGCAGCAGAGGGAGAGCGCGCCCTCCCGCCTACCCGACGGCCCTCCTCCGCAGTGCCATGCCCTTCACCGAGCCGCTGCTTCGGTGCCGTCCATCAGTTAAGAAAGCGGCTCGGGCGATCCGGTCCTTTTATCGTCTCGGAGGCCAATTAACGACCATTATCCCTGGCGCGGCCATTCATCCATCAGGCGACGAAGCGCGGGACGTGGCCGTGCCTGCAACCTGCCCGGCCAGCCTGCCCGCCGCCTCACGCACCAAGCCTGCCGCCGCTGCCTCGTTTACCGCCATCCTCGCTCTGGTTCCCTCGCTCGCATGACGATCGCCCCCGCCGTTCCTCGCCCTCGTTCTTACCCTCTCCTCGCCCTTCTCCAATCCTTTCTTCACTGCCCACCTGGCTTCATCCACAGATCACTTCGTTCTTGCGTGCCTTGACAAACTCACTCCCTCCCTCCTCCTCCTCCTCCTCCTCCTCCTCCCCCTCCCTCCTGAAGGACTCCTCTCCCGGCGCCCCGTCCCCCACCCCCGTCCGCCCGCGATAGTGTTTATGCCTGCGATGCGGCCACGAGATAAGAGCGGCGGCTGGGCGTAACTCAGCGCCGCCGTCCCCCGTGGCAGCTAATGGCCTCACACCTGCTGCCCTCCGACGGCGGGTGCGACGGGCGGCCGCGGGAGCACCGTCGCCCACGGACGGACGGCGTCGTGCCCGTCCCTCTGCCGGAACGACGGCGGCGCGTGACAATGGCATTATGTGCCGGCCCCTATCTAAACAATCGTTCGTCTGGCCGCGGGGACTTGGCAATATGCAATAAACGTTACGAGCGGCTATATCTTGCGCGATGGCAGTGGCCGCTTCCATATTTGTCATGCTCGGGCCAGAAAAGGAGGTATTAGCCGGCAAAACAGGAGATGTTTCCTTTGTCAAGTTAACGCAGAACAATCGTTCCAACTTTATTAACACTGGTACATAAAAGAGCTCTTCACCAAAGCGTTATCAGAGGCGAAAATGCTCAGCAGAATCTTCCACAAAACAAATCCCCTTTGCCCAGATATTCCCCGCGCACAAAAGCGTCAGAGCGACTTTCGAGGAGGCCTTTCGGGAAGCAGCGGCGCTCCCTCGCTGCCCCGAACCTCGGCCAAGGCAGGGCGGCGCTTCTGCTGCCTCTCACTCGCCAAACTCGTACAAGGTGACCTCCATTATTTATGAAGACGAAATCTAATTACATCGTCAGACCTTCGTTGAGTGACCGCGATCGGTACGAAGCCTTAAAACCTGTCTGAATCGGATTACATCATGTGGAAAAAAAATCAGCAAAACCTTGATCAACAGTCACAATACGTACATAACACGTAAAACAACCCAAGTATGTAAACCCATTAAGGAAGTATATACAACTCATGCCACTGCAGAGAGAAGCCGGATAGACAGGAATACTGTACTCCGTCTAAGCCAAAGGATTCTGTAAGCAATATTTTTACTTATTTCGACAGATAATAACAATGTCCATCCTCCATACTAACGTGACCCCAAGATTAGAATGCTCAACGGTAATGACAATATATAAAACACGTGTGGAACTCCATAACTTCTGGTTTATTCTGGAGTGAAACGGCTTCGGATATAAATGCAAATGAATCCATTTGATGACCATCATCCTTCCCGGCTCCTCTCCTCCAATTAACCGATCGGTAAACCTGCCCTGTCTGCCCCGAGTGTCGAAGGAGGCGATGGCGGCGAGGCGTCACTCACACTGTCGCCGACACCGCGCGACACCAATTAACTGCCAACCAGAAGTCCGTTCCTATCACGGCCGCGAGCGTGGAAGGGTCTGCGGCGGTCCATCGTCACGGGAACATGAGACGACGCCGGGCGCGCTGCGATCAGGAGGGCGAAGGAAACGTTAACAAGAACAAGGAGGGACCGGTGTCGGGGGTTGGGGAAGGGGGAGGGGGGAAGGGGGAGGGGGGAAGGGGGAGGGGGGAAGGAGGAGGGGGAAGGAGGAGGGGGGAAGGGGGAGGGGGCAGTGGCGAGGAAGTCAGTCAGAAAGATCGACACTAGACAGAAGTCAGTATTCAACGAGGAATCTAAACGCGGAGTCCGCACGTTGAAAAGCGAGCAGAGAAACGAGAAAGAAATACGACAGGCCAACAAGCCTGAGGTTCCCCGACTCCCCTTCCTCAGCACTCAGCATTTCGTCGCCGGATGGAGAGATGCCGAGTCCATCAGCGCGGGATTAATCCGTAACATCACCGGCCGTAAAAGTCAATCCTCGTCCGCGTCGCCCTCTCACGCGAACATTATAAATCCTATCGATAGGGCGCCGCATGACTGATAATTTTCAATTCACGAGCATCGATTATTTGAGGGAATGTCATAAATGTCGGCATTAATCTCTTTTTATGCTGCGCGATAAGGGTGGGAGTAGTTAGCACCCGCGGCCTCGCTTCCGACGGCACGACCTGCGCAGGAGAAGCCCGCGGCGCTGGGGGCTCTCGAACAAAGCGAGGGAAGGGGCGGAGTGGTCGGAGGCGAGGGCACGAGGAAGGGGCGGAGTGGTCGGAGGCGAGGGCACGAGGAAGGGGCGGAGTGGTCGGAGGCGAGGGCACGAGGAAGGGGCGCCCCGAAAGGCCCTTCGACAGCTTGACAAAGAGGCACGACCTCCTGGCTGGGCGGAGGGCCTCCCCCTGACCTGACGGGCGATCGGCGCGGTCAGAGCGGACCGCCGCGGCAGGACGCGCGCGGGCGATGAAGACGTCGGCGGCGCCGCACCTGCCTAGTCGAGGTAACTTAACCGCTCCAACATCGTCGTGGAGCTGGCGAGTCTATTTCCACTTTAATTATAACGAAACATAAACATCTAAACCAACCTGACGCGCTCACTATCGTCACTAATGCCCGCCTGGTAGTCTCAATTAACCCTTTTACGACAGGGCATTTGCATGAAGCCTTGCAGATTAGGCACTGCGGTAGCTGCCGCCATAAAAACACCAATACGTCCCTAAAGATGTGTTCGCAGCGGACTCATGCATGATGCATCGCCCGCCGAGCGGCCCCCTCCTCGCCCTCCTCCTCACGACCCTGTCCACGACCCTGTCCACGACCCTGTCCGCCTTTCGCAACTCATCCTCGCGATCAATGGGCTCGAGGGCGCCGTCTACGACCCATCGCCAACGAGCCGCTGGCGAGGCCCCATGCTCACACACTCTTGTCAACAGCCTCCAGGGCTTCGTGGCTGTTCATCGCAATAGAACTCAATGAAAAACTGAAAGAAAAACTCGAGCCTGAAGACCAACTTCAAGACGATAGCATTACCGGCGACCTGCCAGAGGCGAGGGTAAGCACATCCATTTGTCAAGCGAAGTAAAGCCGACCCAGCGCAAGCCGTCGAGGCTGCAACGGCTGCATATTTGGCAAGAACAAATTTACGTTCGTTCAGCCGGACTGCCACCGCCGCCCGGCGCGCATTCTCCCGCGGCCAACTCCAGCGGCCGCTCATTAGAAACCACAACACACGAGCGCTGTATACATCATCCAGCTGGTCGCAAAGCCGAGGCTTGCGGAGAGCCGGACTCGCTCGGAGGGTCGCTCTCACGCGGCCGACGCAGGTGGCGGAAACCAGTCGTGTTTATGGCTCTCGGGACGCAAGAGACAAATTTAGGACGCGACGGGTTGCGGCTTAAGGAGGATGCTCCTGCTGCGGCCAAGGGGGACGGGCCGAGGGGGGAGGGGGTAGAGAGGGGATCTGGGGAGATGCGAGGAGAGGGAGAGAGAGAGAGAGAGAGACGAGTGAGAGGGAGAAGAGAAGAGAGAGGGAAGAAGGGGAGAGAGAGAGGGGGGGAGAGAGGGGAGGAGATGGGAAGAGAGAGAGAGCGAAGAGAGAGAGAGAGAGAGAGAGAGGGTGATGAGGGGAGAGGGGAGAGAGAGGAGAGAGAGAGAGAGAGAGAGAGAGGAGAGAGGGAGGAGAGAGAGAGAGAGAGAGAGGAGACGAGAGAGAGAGAGACGATGGAGAGAGGAGAGAGAGTGCGAGGATAGATGAGCGAGAGAGAAGAGGAGATGAGGAGAGAGAGAGCGGAGAGGAGGAGAGAGACAGAAGACAGAGAGAGCCAGAAGAGAGAGAGAGAGAGAGAGAGAGACGAGAGAAAGAGGAGAGAGAGAGGAAAGAAGAGAGAGATGAGTGAGAGAGAGAAAAGAGGAGAGAGAGAGAGAGAGAGAGAGAGACAGAGAGGAGAGGAGAGAGAGAGACAGAGAGAGAGAGAGAGACAGGGGGGGGGGGGGGGGGACAGAGAAGAGAGAGGAAACAGAGAAGAGACAGAGAGAGAGAGACAGAGAGAGAGAGAGAGAGAGGAGAGAGAGAGACGAGAGAGAGAGAGATGAGAGAGACGAGAGAAGATAGAGAGGAGGAAGAGAGAGAAGAGAGAGAGAGGAGAGAGAGAGAGAGAGAAAGAGAGAGTAGAGAGAGAGAGAGAGAGAGAGAGAGAGAGAGGAGAGAGAGGAGAGAGAGAGAGAGAGGAGAGAGATGAGAGATGAGGAGAGAGAGAGAGAGGAGAGAGACGAGAGGAGAGAGAGAGAGAGAGAGAGAGAGAGAGACCGAGAGAGGGAGAGAGAGAAGAGAAGAGTAGAGGAGAGCAGAGTAGACGAAGAGAGACGGAGAGAGAGAGAGGAGAGAGCGAGGAGAGAAAGAGGAGAAGGGAGAGCGGTGAGAGAGAAGAGAGGAGAGAGAGAGGAGAGGAGAGAGAGGAGGAGGATAGAGAGAGAGAGGACGATGAGTGGAGAGGAGGAGAGAGAGACGAGCAGAGTTGAAGAGAGAGAGCGGATGAACGAGAGAGAGAGGGGGGAGATGAGAAACGGGGGGGGGGGGGGGGGGGGGGGGAGATGAAGGGGAGACGAGGAGAGGAGGAGAGCGAGAGAGAGAGGAGATCGGAGGAGAGAGAGAGGGAGAGAGGGGGCGGAGAGAGAGAGAGAGATAGAGAGAGAGAGAGAGGGAGACTAGGGGGAGTGAGAGAGAGGAGAGAGAACGAGAGGAGTGAGAGGGAGGGACGGAGAGAGATCGAGAGAGAGAGAGAGAAGAGTAGAGAGAGAGAGAGAGAGAGAGACGGGTGGGGGAGGGGGCAGAGACAAGAGTGCGGGAGGCGCGGAAACGAGCTGCCAGGCCCGAGTGGGGGCGAGTGCGTCTCAAGCAGCGGCCGCGTACCATAAACTAAGTGCCGCGTAACAATTTAGGTTGGCGGAGAGGACCCTAGCGCGTCTAGATGCTGTTTATCGTAGGTTTCAAGTGGCCCTCAAGTGCCTGTGCTGATAACACGCGGGTAAACCATGATAACGAGTTGCACCCACACGGCCGGAGAGCCACCCGGCCACCGCCACGACACCGCGGCCATGGCCACCGGGCCAAGCCGCTCTTCCCCCAGAGTGTCCTTCGTCACCCTCTCCTCCTCCTCTTCCTCTCCTTCTTCTTCTCCTCCTTCTCTTCCTCCTCCTCCACCACCACCTCCTCCTCAACACCAACCACTCTCCTCCTCACCACCTCATCCTACTCCACCACCTCATCTCCTCCACCACCACCTCCTCACCCAAACACCTCCTCCTCCACCAACCACACTCCTCCTCAACACCAACACCTCCTCCTCCTCCACCACCACCTCCTCCTCTACCACCACCTCCTCCTCCTCAACACCAACACCTCCTCCTCACTCCACCACCACCTCCTCCTCTACCACCACCCCCCCCCCCCTCAACACAAAACACCTCCTCCTCAACAACACCAACACTCCTCCTCCTCCACCACCACCTCCTCCTCTACCACCACCTCCTCCTCCTCAACACCAACACCTCCTCCTCAACACCAACACCTCCTCCTCCTCCACCACCACCACCTCCTCCACCACCACCCAGAATAAACGCCTCCTTTTATCAGCGTCCCGCAAGGCTTTCCGAGTATCACCGCCTCGCCAGCACTTGAGGCTTGATAATCTACTTGACATTTTTGAGCTACACGATTCACACAATGTTTTATTGACTCCGTGTGTCTCCACTCTCGCCTCCTCCGGCACTGCCTCGGATGAATTCAGGGGCACGAAAGGCAGTGCCAGGAGAGGACTGGAGGCTGTGCGGGATTCCGGAAGGAAGATGGACGCTGCGATGTAGGTCTATGGAAGCAAGACTGACTTGATTAAATTCATATTTATGTAATCATTATCACCTTCTATCGCAAATAGGTTTTTTTTTCGAAAAGAAGTACAAATGACATGTGCACCAAGCCCCCCTAAGCGCCAGTTCACTCAAATAGTAATAATCATTATAGAGTGAGGATCCAACACTGAAAATATTAATAACCTTGATGAGGTAAAACAACGATGACAAAAGTATTTCTAATCATTCCAGCAATATCTAATCGAAACCCTAACACTTCTGGCCCTATCTAATCGAATTCCCATGCGATTGGCGATATCTCACGCAACTCCTACCATTTCCGACGGCCTTTCGGATCGAGGGACCTCGCACCGACCCACCCCACCTCTGCTCCGCCCCTCGCGCCTTCGCTCTGGCCATTCAGTCGTCCATCACGGACTCTATTTGCCTCACACCTTTCCGCTGCACTTGCGAAGAGTGTTCTTAAGCGCTGACCTCTTTACATCGACCCGTGTAGTGAGCGAGAGAGTAACAACAATGGCGCGCACGCACAGGGCACACCGGCAACCCAGAACACACACACACACATACACACACACACACACACACACACACACACACACACACACACACACACACACACACACACACACTTCTCTTTGTCATGAATGAACAAACTAAATATAAATCAATCAATGAATAGATAACTAAATGTGCACAATAAATAAATAAATAAATAAATATAAAGTCTACAGTACGAAAGTTCGCCCCAACTAGCATATGCAGTGTCAGTATATGCAGTGCTGCAAACTGCATGTGGGCTTCAGTTTACCCTTTGTTGCCCGTGCTTCCCTGCCTCAGCATACCTGCCTGTCTATGCAATGCCTGCATCTCTTCGCTTGTATTTACATCAATCCACCAATAGGTCAATCAACCAAACTGTCTATTTATCTATCGATCTACCTAACCATCCATCAACGGCGTAACGCTAGCTCCTGTCACCAACTCCAGAGACTGATCCCTTCGGTCAGTCAAGTCCGAAACGCCTGGCCATTAATCTCGGTTCCCATTGGCTGCCGAGTCCTGGCACGTGTGAGAGGACGCCGCGCAAGACAGGCACAGCAACGCGAGCGGAGAAATGCGACCAGGCCTTTCCGTTCATCACTGTAGTCTATGCTGTGGGCTATGGGTTTGTCCTGTCATTACAGCGCATCAGAAAGATGACAGACACATTTGCCCAATACGCATTACCTACACAGCGCCCTAGGGAGCAAAGGGGCACGACTGACGCCCACGCCCCCTGGCCACGGCATCCACCTCAACCTCACTCCGGCTGCAACAGGGAAGAGCTGCAGCAACGGCCACCAAAGACACGTCCAGAAGAGCTGGCGCGTCGGATATCTGAAGCTGGGGTCGAGTGAATGACCCCGCTGTCCGCCGCGCAGCGTCGGCGATACACGTGTTCGGCTGCGAGGACACACTGACGGAGGCCATTCCCGACAACGACTCCCTCACACAACAATGCCGCAGTAACTGTACTAGTCTCGGGAGGAGCCTTTAGGAGATCCAAAGTAGAAATCCAATGTTTTCATTATATGAACAATCTAAAGTTTTCTTTAGACAAGTATTCATAATTAGATTCATAGAATTAATTCAGGAAGTTTTCTCTCTCTCTCTTGTCCAGGTATGGATTTTAATAAGTAGATTACTGATATTCTAAGCGTGATATTTACCAGCTTCTGACCAATGCCAAATACCTGATGGATATCCCATTCATCATTCACCATTGAATCAACCATAAACGGCGGTGGCTGACGTTTCAGGTCCATGACCGCATGACACTGGCAGAGAGAGAGAGAGAGAGAGAGAGAGAGAGAGAGAGAGAGAGAGAGAGAGAGAGAGAGAGAGAGAGAGAGAGAGAGAGAGAGAGAGAGAGTGTGTGTGTGTGTGTGTGTGTGTGTGTGTGTGTGTGTGTGTGTGTGTGTGTGTGTGTGTGTGTGTGTGTGTGTTTGAAGAGAAGCCAACAGCCGTGGTTTTGATGGTGAAGAAGGTGATGTGGTTTGGGATAGTGATGGCGCGGAAGGCGAGGTAGCTAACCAGGACTCAGGCCTCTATAGTATTTCCATATCAAATGATCTGCCCTCTTAAACTTCACTCAATATTTATTTATTTATTGTATTAAGGTATCTAAAAGCTCTGCCTTTATTACTGATCATATCACGGATCTAAGTCACAATGAGATCGAGCTCGGTACATATATATAAATCACAAACACAAACAAACAAACATACACACACACACACAAAATCCACTTTTATTTAAATAGTTTTAGGACACGAAATTTACATCCTTCCATTAGCATTCCAAAAAGACCCCACCACCCAATGCCCAATCCAACTAAACAACCCGGATTCCACTTAGCGAGTTGATAACAATCTGCAAAAATTTCTTAATGCAGTTGCCCTTTACAAACGGTTCAATGTCAAGCATACGAACATATACATGTGTAAATATACCTTCAAATCCATTTTACTGGTATGAGTTGGTGTGTTTTTGAGCCCTTTACTAGCGCGCTGCCTATTAAGGCGTCACGCAAATGAACACCACATTTCAGACGAAATACCGAGGACAATAACAAAGGCGAGGCGGTGGCGTGCGCGGGAGTCCCTCGAGCACACGATCAAACCGAGGAGCAAATCACGAAAATTAGGCTCCCCGCCACGGCCCTTGCGCTCCTTTGTTACGCCACAGACATCATTAAACCAAGAATGACCCTTCCTTTTTTCTGGCAAACTGATGCTATAATACCTTCTTTTCCTAGTAACTCCACGCCGTCCTGCGCGACACTCCACCACTGCCGACCCTCTCTCCCTCTGACCCTCTCTCCCTCTGCCCTCTCTTCCTCTGACCCTCTCTCCCCCTGCCCTCTCTCCCTCTGCCCTCTCTCCCTCTTCCGTCCTGCATACGCCACGCCTCTAATTCCCTCGGCAGAGAGCTGAATCGACGAGCGTTTACGAGGCTATGTAATCTTCAACACTATCGCCAGGAATAATGCCACGCCGCCCCGTGCAATCAAACGCAGTGAATTCTGATCGCATTACCAAAATGCTACCGTCCAGGCCATTAATTACACAGGCAAAAAATGGCAAAACCACAAGGACCATCATTATCATCTCGCTCCCCGCCTCACGCCTTCGCCTTCGCCGGTCTCCTGCTCCTCTTCGTACGCTCGTTATCGGCGCATTCGCAAGAAAGAAAAGAAAAGCAAAAAACACGGCACTCGAAACATCCCTCTTTCGACCTCGACATCCCTCGGCCTGAGCGGCCGGGAGGGAAATCCCTTCCACCTTCGAGACGAGTCTCGAGCGCCAGCGCCGCCGCCGCCGCCGCCGTCTGTGCTCCTCCCTCGCGCGTCCTTGTCTGTCTCCTGTCCTTTCCATCGTCTTCCCTGTCAGTCTCAGCAACTTTTCTTTCGGCCGTTTCCTTGTTGCAAGTATCAATCAAGAGCCCAAGTACGGTGCAGATGCAAGATAATTTGTTCCTATGAAACTTGCAACAAAATAAAGTAAAACATAAACAAGCCACGTAACAGCCGTGCGCGCCGCCTCAATCTCAATTAGGGAACATAACTGCATACTTGGCCGGAGAAAATGTTACGCCAGAAAATATTAGTCGACGATAAAATAGATTAACTCCCCCTCCCCCGCCGGACCGCCCCCAGGAGCGACCCGCGGAAGCCTGGGTCTGATGGTCATGTTAACGAGGGCGGTGCACGCGCAGCCCGCTCGCATCCCTCGCAACCTGGCGCTCCGCTTCTTCGCGCGATTGCTCTCCGGCGACGCGGCTTGCAATTACACCGCGTCGGAATACTCAAGGGCCACGTATGCCCGTGTAATCAGCCCTGACGGCGTTTTTCTCCGCTCAACGTCGGCGGAATTCGGCCCTGGGAAAAGGACGAGGAACGCAGTGCCTTTGCATATGACACACTAGTGCGGGGGGAGTGTAAAGTGTAAATGGAAGACACCACCAAACACGACGACGGTCCATACTCACTGCCCAGGAACATACACGTAACATGTCCTGCAGTGCCTATCTGGCAGATAAAAAAGAAAGAAAAAATCACTGCCTTAATCCCTCCACTTCACTCGCACTTTCTGAAATAAGTTTCGTCTCGCATTTTGCTCGCTCGCCCTGATTATGCCGTTGGATACACTGCAGGACGACGCTGCTGTTTATCATTTCTGAACAAAGACGGCCTTGTGCTCTGCTCGCGTGCTTAACACTTGATCGCCCAGGCTAATAAAACACATAATTCAGAAACCTTCCGTGATATTCCCCGGTCTCCTGCAAGCCTCGTCCTCGCGCACAAGTCTCCCGAGGCCCCGCCATCCCCTGGGGACGGGCCTTTCAACAGCCGCTCGCATACGACTGGGTTCGTGCGACGGGGCCCCGCCAAGCGCCCTCCCGTTTTTACGCCGTGTCGCCCACCTCCCGCCACGCCTGGTTCCTCGGTTCCTCCCCCTCCTCTCCTCCTCCTCTCCTCCTCCTCCTCTTCTCCTCCTCTCCTCTCCTCTCCTCTCCTCTCCTCTCCTCTCCTCTCCTCTCCTCTCCTCTCCTCTCCTCTCCTCTCCTCTCCTCTCCTCTCCTCCAGCCCTCTGTATCCCTCCTCGCTCCCAAATCAATCAGATATCAATTCCCGCCACTCTAAATGCGAACATGTGATAAAGCTATCACGTTTCGCCGTCACTTGTATCCAAGAGCCACCGATTGATAAGAGCGGGGACCAGAAGCGGGAGAGCGCAAGGGGGAATCTAGCAACCAGCGAGGAAGAACCATGAATATCTAATGCAAGAAGACCGTCTTTTAGCGCTCCCCCCGCCAGCCCCTTGTCATCGTTCGTGAAGCCGTTCGCCGACTCTCCTGAACTAACGCCGCCGGCCTCACTCCCAGGGCTTTCCTACGAAATGGGGGGGGGGGGGCTCAAATGGAGCTCCTTCGCACACACACACACACACACACACACACACACACACACACACACACACACACACACACACACACACACACACACACACACACACACACACACACACACACACACACACACACACACACACACACACACACACACACACACACACACACACACACGTCTGTCTACGTGTGTGGAATATGCGACGACAAAGGGGGAAGCAGCCTAATGGAAGGTATAAAAACAGAGAATGATGATCTTGCTTTTTTCTAAGGCTTCGTACCTGTCCTATGTCACCACCCCTGCTTTTGTCCTGCAAGTGGATAACGAAAGGAGGCAGTGAAGAAAAGCAGGGAGGAAAGGAGAGAGGGAGGATGAAAGGAGAGAGGGAGGGAGAAGGGAGGAATAGGGAGGGAGAGAGAAGGGAGGAATAGGGAGGGAGGGAGGGAGGAGGGAGGGAGGAGGGAGGAATAGGGAGGGAGGGAAGGAGGGAGGGAGAGAGGGAGGGAGGGAGGAATAGGGAGGGAGGGAGGAATAGGGAGGGAGGGAGGGAGGGAGGGAGGGAGGGAGAGAGAGAGAGAGAGAGACCTTTGCGTCGTCCGAGCCTCTCACGGGGCCACAATATCTCCAGCTATACTGACTGACATAAATGAAGAGAGACAAAAGGGCGGACTCGGCTGGCAGACGACGGACTGGTTAACAAGGCTAAAATATTTCGTTGGATTTCACACTGTAATCTGATTTCAATAAGCATGACAAGTAAGTATGACCAGCAAGCAGGGCTCTCAAACTTCGATCGTTGCGCACGCACACAAAGTTACAATCAACAGCATGCCGGAGTGCATGCAACATCCCCTCCGGTGTCACGAAGGCAAATCAGGCACGCAAACGTCCGATCACTCTATCCACTCCGGAGGAAAATTCAATGCCACAAGAAAGAGGGAGGGAGGGAGGGAGGGTGGGGGGGAGGGAAAGAGAGAGAGAGAGAGAGAGAGAGAGAGAGAGAAGAGAGAGAGAGAGAGAGAGAGAGAGAGAGAGAGAGAGAGAGAGAGAGAGAGAGAGAGAGAAATTCAAATCAAAACCCTTTACTTCATTCATGACATTGCTTCTTCTCTTTTCATAGGAATGCAGCATAAGCAGACATCAAGCGCATTAGCAGGAGAGCCATAAACCAAGTCGAATCCTTAGAAACAGAGGTGTGTATATAT
>NC_051396.1:49601437-49608937 GCF_015228065.2 Penaeus monodon
GGGGACACGCGGACGAGAATGCACTCTCATGAACACTGGCCACGCTAAACTGCGTGGGTTACACTGCCTACACATCAAGCCCCGTGGTGGCACACTGACGGGCTTCACGCCATGTAGGATGACCTTGTGAATTACTGCAGGAATTTTCAACACGCGGTCAACACTGATGCCTATTCTGAGCAAGACAAGTGTCCCGGGAACACGACTCGTCAGCACTGGCAGGAATTGGATCTTGGCTGCTTGCTTATCTTGTTCTCATGCTTGCACAGAATGCCACTGGACGTTGATTAATAAACACTTGCGTTTCTGTCTCTAAAGCTTTCACTAGAAGCACAACTCACTTCACACACCATGCAACACAATTTTTTATTTCACTTGGCAGCACTGGATATTCATAGCAACGGTATAAATAACACTTCCACGCCCACGAACTTCAATATCTGCAAGAGAAGCCGCTCAGAGTGCGAATGCACCGGGGCGTTTGGCCAGGCCTGGGACGCGGAGCTGTACGCACCGCCGGCGGTCGCGGCGGCCTTCCACGTTCACTGTGCGAGGGCTAAAGCCACACTGACGCTGCCAGCCACCGCCTGTTCGCTCGCCCGCTCGCCGCCATCCTCCCTCCGCCACCATCGCCTCGACCACAGACCTCACGCACACCATTTCTGCCACCACAAAGTACGTTACCTGCACCATTAGCACTCACTCGCTGCACTTGATGAACACTACGTGCCATTAACGCCTCCGCAACAACTCTCTCATCCACAGTCGTCCTCCTGATGGCCCTCAAAGGAACTTCTCAGCCGCGCCGCCGTCGATCAAGTTATGCCGGACTTGCTTTCCGATCGCCAATAAAAACATATTAAATAAATAAATAAAATCATATGCCATGGAGTCTGCGATCTTCCTCCCAGCCAATATTCCTGAACACAACATGGGGGCGCATGGGGGCGGAGGGTCCACGATGAACCTGGTTCAAGGCGGGGATCTGAGGCGGCCCAAGCAAAGGGCGCCCCGAGCGGAACGTCCTCAATGGCGCCCACGGTTTCCTTCGCAAGGCAAACCCGGAGGAGGGGGGAGGAGGGAGAGAGAGAGGGAGAGGGAGAGGGAGAGAGAGAGAGCGAGAGGGAGGGAAAGAGAGAGGGAAGGAGGGAGAGAAAGAGAGGGGGAGGGAGAGAAGAGAGGGGGAGGGAGGGAAGGGAGAGGAGGGAGGGAGGGAGGGAGGGAGGGAGGGAGGGAGGGAGGGGGAGGTAGAGGGGAGAAGGGGGAGAGAGAGAGAGAGAGAGAGAGAGAGAGAGAGAGAGAGAGAGAGAGAGAGAGAGAGAGAGAGAGAGAGAGAGAGAGAGAGAGAGAGAGAGAGAGAATGGGGGGAAGAAAGAAAGAGAGAGAGAGAGAGAGAGAGAGAGAGAGAGAGAGAGAGAGAGAGAGAGAGAGACTTGTCCCCTCTCCAAAGCTCGTCATGTGCTCCTCCTTGATCGCCAAAGATAAACACTCCTTCGCAAATAGACCAAGCCACTTCAACAGCCTCGCTACGTTTGTTTCCTTGCTCCCGCCACAAACACCGGCCATTATTTTCGGAATCGCGGCTCGCTCATGCACCGCTACGCATTGTTCCCGGCGCCCTATCAGCGGGACGGGACTCGTACGGACGCTATTAGAGGGAGAGGGAGAGGCAGAGGGGAGATAAAGGGAGAGGGGGAGAGAGGGAGGAAGAAAGCCGGAGAGGGTGTCCAGAACCGCGGAGGGACGGGAGTGGCGAAGGGAGGCTGACAAGCGAGGGCGTAGAGGAAGGCGCCCGATCGAGCGAGCGGCCGCCCATGATAAAACGTGCAAATCCATTTCCCGGGTAAATATGGCGTCCTTCGCTCAAAAGCCCCTTGTTCGGCACAATTGGGAGTCGTCAATAATCGCTCCCTACAACGAATTGCCATGGAAACCACCATCCCGCGGCGATAATTCTCCCGGGGACGACAATCAGAAGAGGCCGTAAAACCTTGGATTGGGTCATAACAGTCTGCTTTATGGAGTAGCGGCGGTCGTGCTAATGCGGGCGCGGGCGTGCGGGGAGGGCCCTGAGGAGATGCTCCGGCCGGAGGCGCTGGGGACGAGGACACTCCGCCTCGCTCGGAGGGCGCGCTGCCACCGCCGCTCATTCCGCCCGCTACGAGCACCGTGGGCGCGTCGTCCCCTCCGCGGCTCCGGTGCCCCCTCGCCCGGCGTCGCAGATGGCTCAGCCAAGTCCACCTAAGCATTTCCTCTGCCTCGTCGCCTCAGCGCTTCGCCTGGGCTCTGGCGATGACTTGCCTCGACTCGCTTGCGCCTCCCTCGCCTGCACAACAATCAAACGCAAGGCACAAATCATTTGCGACAGGCTGCCCAGTCTGACCGGGACGCCATCAAGCGCATGGCCCAGGGACAGGCCGCGTCTCTACGGACACCCAACGCCCGGTTTCGACGCGCTGCTCCTCCACTCGCATGAAATTGCCCAGATCACGAGCAAGGAAGGAGGCCACGGCTCTGCCCCGGGGATTCCCTTCGCCACGGGGGCCGCGGGCGAGGAGAAGAGCCAACGGCGCCGCTCCTGAGGGAGTAGTGGCCCTCTGGCCCAGACGCCAAAGCGAGCCAGGCGGGACACGACCTCCGAGCCACAGCACTCTGAGAGGCACGGCGGCGCCACGCCACTCGCCTCCTCGACCCGCAGGAGAGGAAAAAAGAGAGCAGCCTTACCTGAATGCTGATCTTGGGGGGCGGAGGCTTCTTCTTGGCGGTGTCCGACTTGACGCGGTCGGGAAACGGGTCCAGCTTCCGCGTGCCCGCCTTCTCCGCCGCCCGGACGCATCGCTGCGGGAGAGAGAGGGCGTCAGTCAATGGATAAAGTGAGTATTCTAAAGCTAGCCATCAATAATAAAAAAAGGACACAAAATAACACGAAATAATGCAGGTACTCCCAGTAAAAACATTCATAACACAACGTCCATGAAAAAGGCCCACACCATTACCCACACTTCGTATCAATAAACAACGACGCACAGGACAGCACGCACCAAAACAGACTGCCTCGACTCAGCAAGAGCAGATACCGCTTCCAAAGAGAGACATGTCCGAACGCCTTACACTTCACGCTACGTATCTGACAAGCCCCCCCCCCCCCACGAATGCACTCATATATTTCCACATCGCACATGTTCTGAATCACAACACCTGCGCGGGGGCGAGGGGAGAAATTACACGTGTTCCTTGGCCCACACCTGCCGCGCCGGTCGCAACTGCCCGGAATCGCCCGACTACCAATTAGGGACCCGATCTCGGCGTGCGCGAGAGTGGGAGTGCGAGAGGGAGTGTCTCTCTCTGTCTGTCTGTCTGTCTGTCTGTCTGTCTGTCTGTCTGTCTGTCTGTCTGTCTGTCTGTCTGTCTGTCTGTCTGTCTGTCTGTCTGTCTGTCTCTCTCCTCTCTCTCTTCTCTCTCTCTCTCTCTCTCTCTCTCTCTCTCTCTCCCTGTCTCTGTCTCTGTCTGTCTGTCTGTCTGTCTGTCTGTCTGTCTGTCTGTCTGTCTGTCTGTCTCTGTCTCTCTCTCTCTCTGTCTCTCTCTCTCTCTGTGTCTCTCTCTCTCTCTCTCTCTCTGTGCGTGTGCGTGTGCGCGCGCGTGTGCAAGAGAGAGAAGAGAGAAAAAAAAACCTACAACAGTGTTTCGCGTGTAATTAATTAGCGGGTGTCGTGGCGGGGCATTCGGCTGAAGGATGGTAATTGGGGGTTATTAGCACCGGCACCCCCCTCCCCTACGTCAGCTCGTGCCCAGCCCCGACCTCCCCCTTATCCCCCCTCCCACCACCACCACCGTGGCACGAGAGCGAGCGCGGAAGGGAGATGGGAGGCGGAACACTTTCTGCACTT
This sequence comes from Penaeus monodon, assembly GCF_015228065.2. NCBI lineage: Eukaryota > Metazoa > Arthropoda > Malacostraca > Decapoda > Penaeidae > Penaeus > Penaeus monodon. Next base: position 49,605,325 of record NC_051396.1, read on the forward strand.
TTCCTCAGCAATAATAAACGCAATAAAGGTGACGACGATGCAATGAAATATCAAAACGAAAATTAGTGACGTACAAAATTGCAATAGTACACGTAAAAGCTAAAGTAATAAAATTACCATAATAGTATTCATTCTAAAGACGGCAACATAATACATATGATTGCGATGATGATGATGGTGATAACAATAAAAAATAACATTACTATTACTAATATTAATAATAATAATAACAAAAACAACAACAACAACAACAACAACAATAATAATTAGAATGATAACAATAATAATAAAAAATAAACAAATAAATACAGTAGTAATAACAATGATTATCATAACAGTAACAGTAACAAAAATACGCTAAATAATAATGGTGATGATGATGATGATGATGATAAAAATAATAGTAATAATAACAATAACAATAACAACAATAATAACAATATCAATACCAATATCAATAATAAAATAACAATAAAAATAATAATGAAAAATAACAACAACAACAACAAAAACTGTGATAACGATAGAGATGATGATGATAATAATATCAACAGTGATAATCAGAATAATTACAGTAATGATGATGATTATAATTATATCAATATTAATAATATCATTATCATTATTGATATTATGAATAATGAGAACAACAATAATAATGATGACGATGCTTTTGATGATTATTACAATAACAAAAATAAAAATAATAACGATAACATTATCATTATCGTCGTCGTCGTCATCATCATCATCATCATCATCATCATCACTATTATTATTATCATTATCATTATCTTATTACTAACATTATCATCATCTTTATCATTACCTTTATTATTATTATTATTATTATTATTATTATTATTATTATTATTATTATTATTATTATTATTATTATTATTAAATAATTCATGAGAATAACAATAATGATGATGATAATAATAATAATAGCAAAAACAATGATGATCATGGTAACAAAAAAATATAAACACAAAGATTCCGACCACCACCACCACCCAGTCCTCCCCCCCCCCCCCAGCCGCGAGTCCGAGCGCGGCCCGGCTTGCGTGCTCCAGGTAAGCGGCGCGCGGAGGTCCACCTGTCGTAACACCCGACTCGCGTCCATCCGGAAGTCCTCCCTCGGCCATTATCCCCCGAATGACAAACAGATTGCCGCCCTCCCGCCACGGCGCCGCGTTAAGTCGATGGGATTCAATAATACATGACCGACAACTTCCTCTGATTGTCTCCCGGGGATTTCTCTCCCGGGCCCTTCCAGCCTTGCATCTATTTCCGCGCGGGGCCTGGGTTTGCGAAATAGATGACACGAAATAGACAACGTGACGTCTGCTGTCAGCTCTGCGCAGGCTATGTCCCCGCGCAGTGTTCTTGTTCCCCAAAGAATTATTACAATTATTATTAAAATTTAATAGTATTACTACTATGATTATTTGATATTATTACTACTTATTATCATTACTGATATCATTACTAACAATTATAATCTAATACCATTAATACTATAATTATCAACATTTGATAGTACTAATACTATTTTGCCCGGCAAGTTCTATCGTTTCCAAAAGCTTAAACGACGAAGGCCTTGACGAACACTACAAGCATCTTCTTCTCTGCCCATTCGAAATACGACTCGACACGCCCTTAAATTCACCGCAAGACCGAACAGCATCCTCGCGCGTCACCTTTTCATCAAACGTCCCCGCGCTTACTTTTTTCCCCCCAGGAGGCTCTTGCTCTGTAGGCCTGCGGCTAGGGCTCCGCGTACCCTCAAACTCATCCGTCTTGCGCTCAAGCAGCAGTTAATGAAGAGATTACGGCGCGACCCAGCCCAGCACCAAGAGCGCCTGGGTGAACGCGTCATCCGCCTCGGTCTCGGCGCATCCAGGAGAAAGGGCGAAAGGGAAGGCCAACCCTCCCTGGCACTGGCCCTCGTCGCCGAACGGACGCCGAGACTCGAGCCCGCGCCTGCTCTTATCAAGGAAGCTTCCGTTTTATTTTGTTCACCCGGTAAAATATATTTACATAAATAGTAATAGTAATAGAAACAGTAATAGTAATAGTAATAGTAATAATAATAATTATAATAACAACAAAACAACGATAATAATAATAAAAAAACAATAATAATAAAAACAACAATAATAATAAAAACAACAATAACAACAATCATAATAATAATAATAACAATAATGACAACAATAACAGTTATGATGATAACAGCACTGCAACAATAATAGTCGGTAATATTAATGAAGATCTCTCCCCATCCCCTCGCCGTCACCAATACACGCAAGGAAAACAAACGTGGCATCTCGAGACCACCAAAATGAATGACTCGACATAAATGTCAAGCCGGCTCGGGGTCGCCATGAGAGAAAATAAGTTTCGTGCTTTTTGAAGAGACAATGGATTAGGAGCTAACTTCTGGGACATCCACAATTACTAACTGAAAAAATCTCATCCCCTTCTCTCCTGCTCCTTCTCCCTCTCCATCTCCTTCTCCTCCTCCTTCTCCTTCTCCTCCTCCTTCTCCCTCTCCCTCCCTCTCTCCTTCTCCCTCTCCCTCCCTCTCTCCACCTCCTTCTCCCTCTCCATCTCCCTCCCTCTCTCCTTCTCCTTCTCCCACTCCATCTCCCTCCCTCTCCATCTCCCTCCCTCTCTCCTTCTCCTTCTCCTTCTCCTTCTCCTTCTCCCTCTCCCCCACCCTCTCCCTGTGTGTGTGTGTGTGTGTGTGTGTGTGTGTGTGTGTGTGTGTGTGTGTGTGTGTGTGTGTGTGTGTGTGTGTGTGTGTGTGTGTGTGTGTGTGTGTGTGTGTGTGTGTGTGTGTGTCTATAGCCTATCTATTAATACACCCCCCTTTTCTTTCTCTCTCTTAAAAAAAAGATAAACACTGTAACGCTGACCGAGAGTCCCCTCCGCGCCCTCTTCTCCCCCCCCACCCCACCCCCTATGTCATCCATTACGCACTCGCGAAAAAAGTGACCAACATCAAAGAGCACGTGGCGGCTCGTGGACACGCCCCTTTTCCTTACAGTAAATCAATAATCGGAGCAGAGGTCGGCGGACCGTTAACCACACCGCTCTCAAAACAAGTCCTCCGCGTGTTTTTCGTGAAGGAAGGAAGGAAGGAAGGAAGGAAGGAAGGAAGGAAGGAAGGGAGGGAGGAAGGAAGGAAGAGAGGGAGGGAGGAAGGGAAAGACCGTGTCGAGTACGTACAACTTCCCGAGGGTCCAACAGCTCGCGCGAGACACCCAACGACTCGAACTTCTCCGCCGATGGAATTCCGGGCCTCCTCCCAACGACCTCATTAGCCCCCCCCTCCTTCCTCCTCCCCCCCCCACCCCCACCCTTCGCCATTCGCCGGCACCAACAACCAGCCCCTCGCCATCACGCTCATTCTGCCGCGGGGCCAAAGTCACTCTCGTAAATCATTTCCGCCCGCGAGTGGATCATGACTTATGAATGAAAAGTTGGGAGCTCATTTCCCGGATGCTGCCAGTTATTCCATTACCTGCTCGAGCTGACTGGCCACCCGGGCAATGTGCGCGCCGGGTGCTGGGCGGGGTGGGCGGGGGTGGGCGGGGGTGGGCGG